>NC_091169.1:10719672-10814924 GCF_040958095.1 Procambarus clarkii | reverse complement strand
TTGAGGAGACGGTTATCCAGGGCTGTGAGGGTTTCAGTGACTACATAGCAGGTACCATAACAACTGGAGGACAAAAAATTATAGCCGTAGTCATATATAACCCACCACCGAATGACAGAAGATCCAGACAGGAATATGATAGAAACAACATGGCCACCATTAACATAATAGAGAGAGCAGCTTCTGTTGCCAGCAAGAATGGATCTGGACTGCTAATCATGAGAGACTTACATGAGATCCGCATGAAGGCCCAGAAACATGGAGAGCTAAGCTGCTGTAAGTGGCAGCAAGACACTTTTTAAGCCAGCACATAAAGGAACCAACATGAATGAGAGGAGAAGATGAACCAGCCATGCTCGATCTGATATTTACCCTAAATGAGTGGGATATAAGGGAAGTTAAGATGGAAGCACCCTTGGGAATGAGTGACCACAGTGTATTAAATTTTGAGTACCTGGTAGAGCTAGGAATTATCTCTCCCCAAAGAGAACTAAGAAACAAAAGGCTGGCATACCGAAAGGGGAACTATGAGGAGATGAGACGTTTCCTGAGGGAAATACCTTGGGACACAGACCTCAGAGATAAATCTGTACAAGATATGATGGACTATGTCACCCAAAAGCGTCAAGAGGCAGTAAACAGGTTCATTCCGTCCTAAAGGGAAAAATCCAAGAAGCAACAGAAGAATCCATGGTATAATAGGGCATGTACGGAAGCAAAGGGACTGAACAAAAGGGCGTGGAGGAACTTCCGGAATAACAGAACACTAGAAAGCAGAGAGAGATACCAGAGAACCAGGAATGAGTATGTTAGGGTGAGAAGAGAAGCAGTGAAAAATTATGAAAATGATATAGCAAACAAAGCCATGACGAAACCAAAGCTGCTCCACAGTCACATCAGAAGGAAAACAACAGTGAAAGAATAGGTAATGAAACTTAGAACAGGCGAGGACAAGTATACAGAGAATGACAAAGAGGTGTGTGTGAAGAACTCAACAACTAGAACTCAAGAACTCAAAGAACTACCAGAAATATGGAAGACGGCAAATGTTGTCCCAAAATACTTAAAGGGCGACAGGCAAGAGACACTGAACTACAGGTCATTGTCCTTGACTTGTATACCATGCAAGGTGATGGAGAAGATCGTGAGAAAAAACCTAGTAACACATCTGGAGAGTAGGGACTTCGTGACGAATTGCCAACATGGATTCAGGGAGGGTAAATCTTGCCCGACTGGCTTAATCGAATTCTACGACCAGATGACAAAGATTAAGCAAGAAAGAGAAGGCTGGGCGGACTGCATTTTCTTGGATTGTCGGAAAGCCTTTGACACAGTACCGCATAAGAGGCTGGTACATAAGCTGGAGAGACAGGCAGGTGTAGCTGGTAAGGTGCTCCAGTGGATAAGGGAGTACCTAAGCAATAGGAAGCAGAGAGAGGGGTGAGACCTCAGATTGGCGTGAAGTCACCAGTGGAGTCCCACAGGGCTCTGTGCTCGGTCCTATCTTGTTTCTGATATATGGGTAAATGATCTCCCGGAGGGTATAGATTCATTTCTCTCAATGTTTGTTGACGATGCCAAAATTATGAGAAGGATTAAGACAGAGGAGGACTGCTTGAGGCTTCAAGAAGACCTGGACAAACTGAAGGAATGGTCAAACAAATGGTTGTTAGAGTTTAATCCAAGCAAATGTAATGTAATGAAGATAGGCGTAGGGAGCAGAAGGCCAGATACTAGGTATCATCTGGGAGATGAAATTCTTCAAGAGTCAGAGAGAGAAAAAGACTTGGGGGTTGACATCACGCCAGACTTGTCCTCTGAAGCCCATATCAAGAGGATAACATCAGCGGCATATGCCAGGCTGGCCAACATAAGAACAGCATTCAGAAACTTGTGTAAAGAATCATTCAGAACTTTGCATACCACATATGTCAGGCCAATCCTGGAGTATGCAGCCCCAGCATGGAGTCCATATCTAGTCAAAGATAAGACCAAACTGGTAAAGGTTCAAAGGTTTGCCACCAGACTAGTACCCGAGCTGAGAGGTATGAGCTACGAGGAGAGGCTACGGGAATTAAACCTCACTTCGCTGGAAGACACGCACTAGGGGACACAAGTGGAAACTGAGTGCCCAAATGAGCCACAGAGATATTAGAAAGAACTTTTTTAGTGTCAGAGTGGTTGACAAATGGAATGCATTAGGAAGTGATGTGGTGGAGGCTGACTCCATACACAGTTTCAAGTGTAGATATGATAGAGCCCAATAGGCTCAGGAATCTGTACACCTGTTGATTGACGGTTGAGAGGCGGGACCAAAGAGCCAGAGCTCAACCCCCGCAAGCACAATTAGGTGAGTACATGACACAACGCCACATGCACATGACACAACGCTACATACACATGACACAACACCACATACACATGACACAACGCCACATACACATGACACAACACCACATACACATGACACAACGCCACATACACATGACACAACGCCACATACACATGACACAACGCCACATACACATGACACAACGCCACATACACATGACACAACGCCACATACACATGACACAACACCACATACACATGACACAACGCCACATACACATGACACAACGCCACATACACATGACACAACGCCACATACACATGACACAACGCCACATACACATGACGCAACACCACATACACATGACGCAACACCACATACACATGACACAACGCCACATACACATGACGCAACACCACATACACATGACGCAACACCACATACACATGACGCAACGCCACATACACATGACACAACGCCACATACACATGACACAACGCCACATACACATGACGCAACACCACATACACATGACACAACACCACATACACATGACACAACGCCACATACACATGACACAACGCCACATACACATGACGCAACACCACATACACATGACACAACGCCACATACACATGACACAACACCACATACACATGACGCAACACCACATACACATGACGCAACGCCACATACACATGACACAACGCCACATACACATGACGCAACACCACATACACATGACGCAACACCACATACACATGACGCAACACCACATACACATGACACAACACCACATACACATGACACAACACCACATACACATGACGCAACACCACATACACATGACACAACGCCACATACACATGACGCAACGCCACATACACATGACACAACACCACATACACATGACGCAACGCCACATACACATGACGCAACACCACATACACATGACGCAACACCACATACACATGACGCAACACCACATACACATGACACAACACCACATACACATGACACAACGCCACATACACATGACACAACACCACACACACATGACACAACACCACATACACATGACGCAACACCACATACACATGACACAACACCACATACACATGACACAACACCACATACACATGACGCAACGCCACATACACATGACGCAACACCACATACACATGACGCAACACCACATACACATGACGCAACACCACATACACATGACGCAACACCACATACACATGACGCAACACCACATACCTGGGTCAAAATCGTCGGAGTGGAACTTGAAGGTCACTTCGAGAGGCCGTTCCAAGTCTTGCAGATTTTCCTGTGGGGGCGAAGGTCATGAATCGTCAGAGCAAAGTCGATCTAAGGACTTTTTATTTAGTTTATTTAACTAATTTTAATCCACAGTGTTATTCATTCATATATATTTATTTGTTATGGTGACAATTATGATAAAGTTGTCCCCAGTGAAACTGCAAGCAAGAGCTGGTAGTCACCTCAGCTCATCTGAAGCCTACTACTAGAGACTCATTTATTTCAAGAGAATGTACTTTAAAGCTAGCACATAAGGAACTATCATAAAAGGAACCTGGTGAAACTGTAAGCAAGAGCTGTAAACCTGCTTCAGCTTAGTTCAAACCAGCTCCCAGAGATCCATTTATTTCCTGAGCCTATCATATGCATCATTCGGAGTAAATATTCTCTCTCTCTCTCTCTCTCTCTCTCTCTCTCTCTCTCTCTCTCTCTCTCTCTCCCCCTATCTCCTCTGTCTCTGTCTGTCTGTCTCTCTCTCTCTCTCTCTCTCTCTCTCTCTCTCTCTCTCTCTCTCTCTCTCTCTCTCTCTCTCTCTCTCTCTCTCTCTCCCCCTATCTCCTCTGTCTCTGTCTGTCTGTCTGTCTCTCTCTCTCTCTCTCTCTCTCTCTCTCTCTCTCTCTCTCTCTCTCTCTCTCTCTCTCTCTCTCTCTCTCTCTCTCACCTTCATATTAAGAACAAAGGTGAGGCAGGTCTCTACTCCCTGCTCGAGGGTGGCCTTAGAGATGACATGACTGGTGTTGGTGGTCACAAAGGTCGCTCTTGGGGTCAAGTTCTCATCCACAGTGCCGTTAACGTCCATGCCTGTCGTGTATACATGCAAGGTACACACAGAGCTAATGTACACACAGTCAATGTACATAAATGTAAGGTATATAAAGATATTATGTACACAGTGTACACAGATGTGGTTTACAAACATAGAATGTACACAGAATTGCTGAACGCATGTATTGTGTAAACAAAGAGATTGCATTACACACTGATACTGTACACTAGGATATTGTACACAGACATACTGTACACTAGGATATTGTACACAGACATACTGTACACTAGGATATTGTACACAGACATACTGTACACTAGGATATTGTACACAGACATACTGTACACTAGGATATTGTACACAGACATACTGTACACTAGGATATTGTACACAGACATACTGTACATTAGGATACTGTGCAAAGAAAATGTACAAAAAGATAATTTGCTTATATAATAACCACATATATAATGTTATTATAACACACACATAATGTTTTTTAATGATTTATTAGTCCTAACTAATAATGATTTATTAATCCTAAGTTGGAGCAAAAGAATTAATGAGGAGGGACTAGGATTTGGATGTGAAATTGATAATTATCAATGCTTTTTGTATTTTATCTCTAATTTGTTTTGATGTACAGTATGTATATGTTATTGCTTATGTTTTGTTGATCAACATTCTAATGTCTTATTAGAATTTGATGGACTGACACCGAAATATTTATGTTACTATTAAGATATAATGTTAACGTTTAATGTATTTGATTTACTATGTTGATACCCATACCCTAAGATAATTTATTAATTGAGATTTCTGTAAAAATGTTGATAGGACTATATGATTCAGAAGAGGCAAATTTGTTGAGATCAGAGAAGTCCTAAGAATAGTTTATGGTTTGATCAGGGTAAATTTGTAGTTAATTTAAACTACTGAGAACTAGGCTATTAAGAGTAACCTATATTGTGAACTATTTATAAGTTATAGAAGTAATGATTTTGCAGTGTGGATATAATAGAGATATCGTGAGTATATATATTTATTTATTATTGTTGAGTGCTAATAAGAGACATATCTTAACACGTCTCGATTTTGAGATTGTACAAAAATCTGAATAAGTGTTACTGCTCCCCTCCCTGCCTTGGCGACCTTAGGGTGGAGTTAAGTTTACCAAATTCTGTCAGCACTGTTTAACTAGCCTTATTATAAGATTATCGTGGGAGAGATTAGTAGAATGGAATTCTAAAAAAAAATTGCAGGAACCCAAGGATATCAGGGAGGCTGACAGCTCTGCGAGCATGAGACTACAGGTGGGCGGTGACTCCTACACCCTAATTTGGTATTTCCTCAGGTACCGTACGAGAAAAAGGCAGCTACCTCCCACTTGCAGTTGATTCCCTTTTTTCCCTTTTATTTAATGTAAGGTGAGGACTCGCTGATCGGGTTAGGACGTCCTAGTCGTCCTTACATCTGGAGGCTCGGTCCGGGAGTAGGGCAACCTCGACTTTACATCTAGGGGACCTATCCGAGGATGGAGAGAATCCCCGACCTCACATTTGGGGGTTTGAAAGGGGCAGGTGAGGGTCCCTCTACCTTACATTTGGGGAATAGTCCGGGACAGGGAGTTCCTTTCCATTACAGCACACATATCTAATGTGAATTTACACAAAAAATATACATAAAGATAATGTACATAAAGATAGTGTACACAAGAGTAATGAAAAGGATAATGTACATAAGGATAATGAACACAAGGATAATATACATAAGGATAATGCACATAGATAATGTACATAAGGATAATGCACATAGACAATGTACATAAGGATAACGCACAATAACAATGTACATTAGTATAATGTACACAGGTAATGTTAGTAACGTTAGTGCACAAACAGATAATATTCACAAGGATATTATACACAAAGATAATGTACACAGAAAACGTCCACAAACATATAGTGTAAACAAATATACACATATTAATTATATACTATACACTGGTATTGTTTACACAGATAAATACGACCAATATAAATAATGTTAACAAATAATATACATTGGGATATTTTATTTAAAGATAATATATATAGAAGGTCTTTCTTGTGATGATGTACATACATAATGTGTGCACAATACAATTGGACTATATAGACCAATATAGTGAATTCACAAAGTGTTACACAAAGATTATATACACAATTCATATTTCGATTTTGTTCCTGAGTAGTAAGTGTTATTTGGTAATTGCATATAGCTCCATAGTATACAAATTTATTGTTATTCTCCACAAACTCTGTTTTTATGACCAGGACTATTTTTGTTTGTTTTCCATATTTTCCAGAACGTCTCAAAAATATTCCGTACTGAGTAAATTTGGAGTAACTTCTAGAACTTTCCATTAATATAAATAGTCGTTCCCGTGGCTCGGTGCACCACATAGAGGATTACAACAGCATCAAGAGCTTGCTGGATGCCTTGAAGTATTATGCGTGTGGCTAGATCATCAGACACTTCAAAATGGTCGCATTCGGGACAAGTCTGCAAGGCGGTGTTATCAAGTTTCTATGTTATTGCCTTTGGTTCATGCTGAAACGCTAAGGTGCACTGTCACAGGCGGGACCGACTACAGCAGACCCAGTTCTCTATGGGGAGGAACAGCATCAATAGGCGGCCATTGATGGACCACCGGAAGGTGTTGATGCTACCACTCACGCACATCAAACTGGGTCTTGTGAAACTATTTGTCATAATTAAGACAAGGAGTTGGCAGCCTTCAAGTGCTTTCAAACCTTCTTCCTTAATTAAGGTGTCATAGGTAAAAGTAAAAATGTCGGCGTCTTCATCGACCACAGATGAGGATATTGCATAGCAAGGAATTCTCAAAGCAGTTCACTAGGGAGGAAAAAGCTTCTTGGAACAGCTTTGTTGCAGTAGTTCCGTGGTTCCTTGGGCAATCACAAGGTTGTAAACTATGTGGAGCTGGTTTTTGAAGAACCAGCAGAACTATGGCAGAATGTGCTGGTGGGTATCTCTAAAAACCATTTTCCTTGATGCTCATCATGATGAACTCAAGGAGAACTTGGGAGCATACTCGCAGGAGCAAGGTAATTACTTTCACCAGGATATGCTACATTTTAAACGCTGTTGACAAGAACAGTATTATGAGAACACAACTGGAGACATCATTTGAGGGACTGATGTGGTGTATTTGTCCACAGGGATTGTGGGAACCGACCTGTGAGATTTATATTTATTTAATTTATATGAATTTATATTTACGTTAATTTATATTTTTCTATAACAATTTGTATGAGGTTAAGTGGACTGAATTTCTGCAAATTCTCACAAATCGATCCATACACATTAGGAGGGGGTTTATATTAAATTTATATATATGTAGCCAATCAAACTACAGTATTAAACTACATATATTAGTATATAAAATTGGGGGTGCCTTATCATATTGTACAGCAGGCTTAGTCCACCAGATATAACAGGGATGTAGACACCAAATTAGCCTCGTGTGAGGCTAGCTTCCATCACCCAAGTATCTGATGTACCAAGATTCATTCTTGCTTCCTCTTCTTGTTCCTGTCAAAGGACACTAGCTATAAAGCTGGAATCCTAATATATGACAGCTATATCAGAGAAAACACTGTATATTATTAGATAAGGACCAAGGCTTAATTACCTGTGTTGAGTCGATCGTTCGTGTTCTAACCGGAAATAATCCTATCTAACATAACATTACTGGCCAATAACAACTTAGATAAGATTTCGGAAAGACACTTCCCTTGTGGTTGTTGACAGCGTGTTGATGATGGTAGAACACTTAAGCTAATCTCCATAACACTTCGTCCAAGAGAATTATAGGAGCGGAATTTGCTCCAACGACTCTGGTCTTAACAATGACTGACCTCCTTCCACTGACGCTCCTGGCTCACTTTGTCCAGATGTCAGTAACTGATAGAAGGGTCACATTTACTCTATTTTGATACTGATAATTAAGTTAATTCAAATGAGATGTTTTTATGATGTAATAAGTCCAAAGACTACTGTATTAAGTATAATTCCCAACAGAATAGCTGGTGAATTTATAGTACTATGTGGCAATGATATCTCGTTTTCTATTGACGGAAAATGCCACTACAAGCTACATTTTCTATAGGTAAACTTGTGTATACAACAGCAGCAATATTATCTGCATATTGCATGTAATATTAGTAAATGGTGTCCGTTTTCCGACAGGGATCAGCAAATTAATGGGATTAATTTGTTTATTTATTTAGATATTAAATCATTAATTTATTGAACTTATTTAATTGATAATTATTAACTCAAAGTGGACTGTATATTTAACAGTTTATCCTGGTAGGTGTTTACCTAATCACATATTTGGGGGGTTTATGTATCTAGCCTATACCACAAATAATCTATAATAAAATAACTTACTAAATTAATGTTAGTACTACTGCTAAATGGGTTAGTAACATGGTAATCAATGTCTTAGCTGTCAAGTTGTACACAGCCTAGTAATAGGCCCTGGACACTCCCTAGTCACGTATGAAAAACTCATTGCTTTAAGACCTAATGGTGACCGTGAATGCTTCCTGTTGCACTAAGATGACTCGATATTATTTCTTCTTCCCTCTAACTGCACCTGCCGAGTAACTAATAAGTAGCAACCTGTCACTAGTATATAGACACTGTATATATCAGGGAAGAGATTCTGTTTTATAAAACGAGGGCTTACCTGTTCCGGGTTTTGGTCAGTCTTCATAACTGGCAAAATTTGTATAAAAATTATTGGCAACCAATTTACACATATACACAACTAATTTTAACCCGGTGCAATACTTCCCTAGGTAGCGAAATCGTGGGTTGATCGGAGACTCTTGTGATTTCTTTGTCACGAAGTTCGCGGGAAGTGTATGATCTCTTCGTGTCTACTCAGGAGGGAGGCTACACTCTGTCTGTGTGACCACGAACGTAATGGCGTCTGTCTCCCTCCCACTCTGGACGTTCAGAGCGCAGTTCTAAATGAAGTCATTATCGACATAGGGAAGTATACTATGTATTTAATGTGTTTTAATTAAAACCTGTGTTGCAGAATACTTTTTTTATCATATTTAGTCTCCAAGCTGGTGTTTTAAGGATACGTGTTAAGTCTAAATGGGTATTTTGATGATGTGACGAATCTCCCATTCTCTCTTGAGAGATCACTGAAACCCATTTTCTGTTAATGAAGTTAGTAGTTAGTAACGTTTAATAATAAATAATAAATATGTTTATTCAGGTAAGGTACATACATACAAGTGATGTTACATTAATGGATCAATATATAGATAGAGCTAGTACATACAATGCCTAAAGCCACTATTACGCAATGCGTTTCGGGCAGGATAAAATGATAAATGCGTTTCGGGCAGGATAATGATAAAATGTTCCTAGTATAATCGTGTTTGCTGGTTATAGTTGGTGTTAGTAATCTTGTGTCGGAATTTCCGACAACTGATTCGTGAAAGTGACATACTGTATAATCACAAATCTCGAAAATTACTTAGTCACTCCTAAATGTTGTGATAATTATTGTATAACATGTTTCATGTTAATTTTCATTTATATATTTTTTTCTGACTTTGTGAATATAGACAAGAAACTTCGGCAGTTTTCTCACCTGATATTGTTAAATTTCAAAATGTCACTTTCCAGGTCACAAACACAAATTTTGAAGTGAATAATAGCAATTTTCTATACATTTTAGGCATTAGCAATTAGCAAATAACAGTTACTACTCAGGAACAAATATGAAGTTATATTTTGTATTACATGAAAATCGAGTGTGAACAATGCTTCAATCTTGTAATACAAGTAGATATGTGAGGTGCTCATGAAAAGCTTCCTCAGAGTCTTCAAGAGAGTCGGATCATCTTGAGGTTATCTTGGGTACATCTACATCTACATCTACATCAGGTAACTGTCAGGACACTCTTCTGGTAGAAAAATGTATTAATAAATATCCCAAGAAACAAGGAAAATAATGACGTTCCATCTCGCGTTACGCTGACTTCCTCTCCCACGTTCCTGCATCACCACTTGATACGTCCAAGACAGACGGACGGAAACGTTGTCACAATTATCTAATCTCAGGAGCGTGGGTTGGGCTATGACTTTTCAGCGACATTATTGCGACTATTTCTGTTAGAGACTCACCAATATAGACATTGTAGAAGAGGAAGTATGGAAGCAACTTTAGTATCTACACATGTTCCTGACGTATTATTAGCTTCACAAAATCTTACGAAGGATAATAAACACTGCTCCTGACGCTCTAAACGAATCTTTTGGAATAATGCAAAAAACCTTATTGAAGAGGGGAGAACTAGCAAACGTGAGACGAGCAGCTAATAGCATACTTATAGTTAGGAAGAGGGTAAGCAAGAACCGGTTGACCTCAGACATAAAGCACTGTCAGGAATATCCTCAATAACACTAAAGTAGTTACTGGCTGGTGGTTCACTTAACATAGGCAGCAGGTGTACAGGTTGTGACGAGAAATGTAGGTGTTAAGGCAGTCTTCTCTATGGCTGGTGTAAATGCCAATCACATTAAAAAAAAAAAAGAAACAAAAATATTGACTGCTTGGCGGTTGTCTCCTGTGGTAAAGTGAAAGGGAAAAACACGCAAAACAAATCTTATAAATAATGAACTTTAATTTGCTTTAAACAAATATAAACAAAATAAAGATAATCCCTTGGCTATGTACAGTGCGGATCAAAAATATACACAAAGACAAAACACAACATAAAATAAAATAATGATTAAGTTACTCTACGATAAGCAAGACAAAAATTAGTTAAAGGTGCTGAAAATAGTGGGCTGGCTGAAACCTCTACTAATATGCAGGACGTATGCTTAGATAGAAGCATCAGCTCGAGAGCACAAGAATATTCTGAGGCCAACTGCTCGTGTGAGACTATATACAGATGATGCAGATGGCACTGGAGTCGCGTGAAGTTGCTGATTCACTAATGGGGAGAGTGTTGGTTTGAAGTTTTTTTTTTTTTTTTTTTTTATAAAAGAATACACAATGTACAAAACAGACACCCGCCGAAAGAACAAGTCATGAACATACACAGGACAATATAACAAAGGAAGTAAACACGGATACACTAAACATACTCAACAAAAACCAAGAAAGAAAACACATGACACAAGGCACAAAAAAAAAGAGAACCCAGAAACGGGCACAGTATTTACCACAAAAAACAGAACATGAAATAAATAGCACACAATAGAAATAACATAAAACATAGGCACATCCACACAACCTTAAGTACAGAAATACAAAAGGAGAACGCACATACAAGCCCAGCCCAACAACCCAAACACAGGTGCATAAAAGTACAGAACAACAGGCCTCCGAAACCCCGAAGAGGCAAAAGTACAAAACTACATTAAACAAAAAACATGGAAATACAGAACATTGAAAGTCAAACAGAAATAACTGAGTACATTTCTTTTTTCTTCGTTTCCTCGTGCATAATTAAAAAGACATAATACAAAGGCAGAACACAAAACACAAATCAAGAAAGAACAGATAAATAAGACATAAATAGCCCAAGACAAAGTACATGGCACATAAAAAGAGAAATAACAATCAGTAATGGCAAAAAGAACACGCATAACACAGGAACAGTAGTACATGAAAAGGGGGGGGGGGAGGACAAAACATAACCCGGGCACCCCAACCCCCACACAGAAAATCACAAAATACAGAAGAGGCACGCTCCAAAGACATAGGAGCATACAAGCACACATACCATAAAGAACAAAAATGCACAAAACATAAAACCCATACAAGGCAAACAAAAAGGCCCACGCAGGAGCCAGGGAAAACATAAAAACCACACCCACACACAAGCACACCCAAACGAACACACACACACAGGAGCAACCACAACAGAAACAAAACAACCACACACACACACCCCGCCCAACCCCCGCCGAGGAGGCCCACCGGAGGACCGGGGACCTAAAACAAACCGAAACAAGACCCACCCAACCAGCCCACAGCCAACATCCACGAGCCCACCCCACGACCAATCACTCAAAAGCAGCCCCACGAACATACGCACCAGTAAATCAACCACAAAAATCATCCGGAAAAGCACGCTGCAGCCACCACCAGGTGAACCGTAAGCGTCCTCTCAAAAACCCCAAAACCCTATCAACCTCATAACCCTCCCTCCGGCCAACCCACACACAATACACATAGTCAGCGACAAGAAGACATAGCGTATTACGCACCCGTCGAGAGCCCCGCGGAAAAGACAAAAACAAAAACGGCAAAAAACCACCCCGACATCCCGGCCCACAAACCACGGCCAACACACCACGAAACCAATCAAGCAAACCACTCAGCCTCTCACAAAAATAGAAAACATGTGACTGAGTTTCAGGCAAACCACAGTGGACACATGCGTCAGAGGCACGCAAACCCAGCATGCACAACCGGTCATTTGTCGCCAACGACAAATGCAACATGCGAAACAACAACTCCCGCTGCTGCGGTGCCAAAAACCGCGCCCCTAACGCCGCCCACACCTTCCCCCAATCCCAACACGGAAATAAAGTCTCCACCCGCGGCTGAACACGACAAAATAGAACCCCATAAATCGCCTTCACTGAAAGAGACATATAACCCGGACAACGACAGACAGCCCGAAGAATGTCTACCGCCCAGGAGTAAACAGGAGGGGTACAAAAGGCCACCTCCCGACAAACACCGCAATCCACCAAAAAACTAAACCGGACTGAACAATAAAAAATACACAAAGCATTGAGCCCCCCACCCAACGCTAAACCCTGACGCAACGAGACCCAGAACAGCGCCCGAGCCCGGGTAAACACATCAGGAATACCAACCCCACCTTCCCGCACAGCTAACACCAACGTCGAGCGACGAACCGGGTGGTAACGACCACACCACACGTACCTATAAACCTAACGTTCCAACCCTAGAGCCAGCCGGCGATCTAGGGGGAAACACCGAGCCACGAACCAGACACGTGACAGAACTTTACAAGTAACAAGCAACGCCCGCTGATAAATTGTTAACGGGCGCGCAGCCAACAACCCAACCGCAACACCAACACTACAAGAAACCGCACCCCAATTAAATTCCAAAGATCTCTCGTAAGAAGCGAACCAGGTGATCCCCAGAACACGCAGAGAGGAGACCACCGGAAACCAAGACCCCTCCCACACAAGGCGAGAGGACCACCCACCGATACCCATAAGACCAGATTTGGCACGATTGACCTGGGCCCCAGTAGCCAACTCAAACCTCTCAACCACGACCTGGACAGCCCGAACAGAACCAGCAGAGGCCACGAACAGGATGGTATCATCCGCATAATCGCAGATGGGTAACCGAAGATCAGAAGGCAGCCGGGGGGGGGGACGGATCAGCGCACAAGCCTTGACCGCCTGAAAAAAAGGCTCCTGAAAGAACACATAAAGGAGCATGGAAAGCGGACAACCCTGCCTCACCGAACGGCGTACAGGGAAAGGAGCACTCAAGAACCCATTGATGCAAACCCGACTGCAACACTGAGCGTACAACATACGCACCCAACGAACAAACAAAGGCGGAAAACCAAGCCGCTCTAACACACGAAAAACAAAAGCTAACGAAACACGGTCAAAAGCCTTAGACCAATCCAGGCAAAGCATCGCTGCCGACAAGCGAGAGCCCGACACGTACAGAAGCACATCCCGAAATAACGCATTGCACTGCAGTAACGAACGACCTGGAACACCACAAAACTGTTCCACGGAAACCACAGACGCAACCACACGGCGACACCGACCAGCTAAAATCTTGGACAGGATCTTATAGTCCACATTCAACAAAGTAATGGGTCTCCAGTTCAAGAAGAACCGCAAATCGCCTGGCTTTGGGAGCAGCCGCACAATCCCAACGCACTGAGACACAGGCAGAACGCACCCCCGAAGGCAAGTCCGGATCACCTCCAAAAGAACATCACCCAACACATCCCAAAAGGCAACATAAAACTCGACAGGAAGACCATCCGAGCCCGGCACCTTCCCGGAACGAAACGACCTCACCACATCGAAAAGCTCCCCCAACGAAACATCTTCCTCCAAACCAACACAATCAGCAGCAGACAACCCCGGAGCACAACCACCCAAGAAACCTTCCGCAATCGCGTCGTCCCCTACCACCTCCCCATAGAGCGCAACCAACTCCTGCCGCACATAATGCAACACACCACCGATGTCCGAAACAACGAACCCATCCGGCCGTTGCAGAGCCGTAAAAAGAACACCGTCCCGCGCAGCCTTCACCTTCCCTAAAAGATAAGGAGAGAGCCGTTCCCCGTCAACACGTTCACTCACACGAGCACGCACACGAACACCCTCGGCCCACTCATTCCGCAAACCACAAATACGCTCCTTACACTCCGCAATCTCCCCAAAACAGTCAATCCCAGCATTGTACCGCACATACTAATGCGAAAGCCTCACCTGGAACAACCGCAGCAACCCAAACCTTCCAGCAGCCTCACGTTTGGCAGCCACCCGAAAAAACAACCGACATTGCTTCTTACACCACTCCCACCAATCTAAAACAGAAGGAAAATCACACCGCCGGGCGAGAACCCCGACCCACCAAACCCGAAACTGCCCACAAACCCTCGGAGAACGCAACAACCCACAATTCAGCTTCCACCACCCCGCGCCGACCCGCACCTGACTGGGCACACCAACCCGGACCACCACGAGACTATGGTCCGAGAAAGCAACCGGGACAGTGTGGAAATCAAACACAGAACACCCCCCGCCAGTAACATACACTCGATCAATCCGCGAACGCGCCCCATGCGCAGCAAAAGTAAAGGACAACTCGCCCCCATAGAGCACAGCAGCATCCTTGAAACCGCAAGAACGCACCACCTCCAGCAGCGCACCCGAGACATTCTGCGGGCGGGCGCTACTACAGTCCCGCGCACTTGTCACACAATTAAAATCACCGCAAAAAACCGTACTCCGCATATCATGACGCAGGAAAGGGAGAAGCCCCACCCGAAAAAACTCCTCCCGTTCCCAACGGCGCGCCACCCCCGAGGGGGCGTACACCGTCAGGAACGGAAGAACGACCCCCAAAAACTCAACCCTCACAAACAAAACCCGCCCATCCTCATCCATCTCCGTGTGAAGCACGGAGAAGGAAGCCCTCCTAGAAAACAACATAAGCGTCCCCCCGAAGGACGTCCTCGGCGGGTTGAGCACAACATGAAAATGCGCACTTAAACACTGCAGCACAGACACCTCACGAGCATTATGCTCCTGGATCAGAGCCACATCCACACGCTGCTCCTGCAGAACATCCAACAGGACCAACTGGACCCCAAGATCATTTAAACCACGAACATTCAAAGACGCACATACAACAGAGGGCGCTATCGGGAGAACCTCAGGACACCCCCAACCCAATGCGTCCCCCAGGGGACACAACCGCACCCGCAGCGGGAGCCACATCCACACCACCAGGCTCAACCCCCTGCCGCACCCCGGAAGACGGCCGGCCAGGAACCGCCTTCAAAATCACAGGAGACACACCATGCGAAGAGGGCGCCCCAGGCGTCGAGGACACCATCCACAGTTTCTCCACTCCCTCCGCCGCCCCGAGCCCGACACCACGCTCAACGCCCCACTCATCCCCAGATCCCGCATCCGAAGGGGGAGGAGGAACCACTGGAGAAGAGGAGGGAGGTGCAACAGCCAAAGCCACACGACCCGAAGCCTCGATCCTCTTCCCAGGGGGGCCCCTGCTGTGCGACCGATCCCTCGGAGCGCGCTTTCGTCGAGGAACAGAAGAGCCCAATGCAACCACAGGAGGCACAGCACAAGCGACAGCAGGCGGCTGCGCCACGGCACCAGCATCAGGAACACCGCAGGGCTGGCCGTCAGGAGACACAGTATCAACACCGCCCCTGGCCTCGGGAAGCACACCGGCCACTGCACATGGGCCGCCCGCCGGCACCGCACCACACACGTCGGATTCCAAGGAGACACTCGGGTCGCGATGTACCTCCGCCGCCACCAGCATAGGCGCACCCGAAGCAGGAGCCGCGAGAGCATCAGAGTCAACAGACAGAGCAGAGGACCCAGCAGCAGACGGAGAGGTAGGGACAGCTGGGGACGACGCCTCCAGAGGCACACCCACTGAGCCCGGGCCCACTGGGGGCGCCCCAGCCTCCGGCAGAAGTGGAAAATCATCCGCATGGAATACCGATGGGTCCTCCGGGCGAGGGGCACGGCAAGCTGCAGCGAAATGGCCCACCTCACCACACCGGAAAAAGGAGCGAGTCTGCCCCTGGTAAAACACACACACATAAAACCCACACACAGCCACCCGAGAGGGAATAGCCCCAGAGAGCCGCATGCGCAAAGTACGAGCACCCATACGGAGCCCCTTCAGGCGCCCACTAAGCAGACAGGCATGACGCTGCCCCACCACCTCACCATACCGACGGAACACGGCGGACAGCTCATCCTCAGGAAACTGCACTGGCGCACCATGAACGCTTACATACGTCAGGGGGCCCCACGGATCGGAGACCTCCACCGTCACAGCAGAACCTGGAAGTTCATGCGTCCGTGTACCCCAGCGACGCACAAACAGCTGATACACCTGCGCCGAGGAGAACGTCACCGCCACCCGGGTAGGGGAAAGTTTCTTAACACCGTAGAGATCTTGGTACTCCACACTCATGACGTCCATAAGGGCAACCTCCACCAAGGGCCAGTCAACGGGGGCCGAGAAATCAAGCCGGGCGGTGTCGACCCGGCGAACACGGCCACCACTAGCCGACGCCATAACACCCGCCAGGCCCCGGCCAATGGCCGCACCACACCGTCAACAAGACGACCGCCACGCAGCAGTTACAGGTCAACACTGACAGCCCGGGCCGAACGTCAGCGCCCTCCGGTAGCAGAGCGGCGAATCCAGTTGGTTTGAAGTGGTCATTTGTTGATCGACGAGGTGGTGCGCCGACAGTGAGGGAGGGGGGTGAGGAGAGTGAGAGTAGGGTAGTGTACCCCCTGTAGAGACGTCTGTTATTCCACTTATATACTATTTTTGAATGTGGTATAATGATGTTGCAGAAGTATAGAAGTAACGCGATGTAGGAAGGAGCAGGCTAAATCTCTCTTGAAAGAGATTACTGTCACAAGGTATATACCTAAAAATATTAATTGTCCGGGAACCGAGTCCAGGACCAATCTGAGGTAAGCCGACTCTGATATGACAAAGTTCGGAGTTTGAGGACGTGCATCAGACCAGAGGACTTCGCAATACTGAAGGAGACCTTCCCGAACCTAGAGAGTGGTTAATATTAATACCTGACTGACCTTATCTAGTCCGTCCGTATGTTGGATCCTTCACCGACAACACACACAATGCGGCACTTACCGACCCTCTTCTGTACTTGCTTCCCGTCGTAAGTTAAGCACAGTGCTAAACGAACTTCCGCTCTGAGCTCTGTGATCACCGCCACAGTTGAAACTACACGTGATGCTACTGTGGCAACGGTTCGAGTCCTCAGTACTGCGGCTGCTCCTTTGCTGCCTGAATAGGCCCCAACGCCCACATCTGCAGAAGACCAAAGTTGAGCACGCTTATAAGTGTTGTTAGCAGTGTGAGGGTTCAACCTTACATCACTACACTACATACACTTAAACCTTACACTACACATCTGCCATTGCTCTTTTAGATCTACCCTTGTCAAAACACAGAAAGGCTGTTCGTGGTCCTCCAAGGGCCTAGGCGGCCTGACCTTACCCGGGATGCATCCTACAACAACTGACTAACTCCTACGTACCTTTTAAGTGCTAGGTGAATAGAGGCCTCATCTGTAAGGAACTACGCCTGGGACCTTCCAGCAACCAGGAGGCCTGGTCGACGACCGGGCCGCTGCGACGCTAAACCCCGAAAACACCTCACGGTAACCTCAAGGTAACCTACCAGTTGTGAGTCGACTACCCTCATTACTACGTTATCTTTCTCTCTGCTACGTAAGAAATTTAACTGTTGTATTTCAAATCTGTTCGGAAGTGGTTTATGAGTGTTTAATTGGTAGAAAACACTTTACAGTTAAAAACTATTGTCACAAGCTCTTACACGTTTCCCAGCTGCTTCAGGTCTTCCCAAAAAACCTTAAGTATTTCTCAAATGTATAGGACGTTTCTCAAATACTTTTGGTGCTCCACAGGTGCCTTAAGTAGTCCCGGAAAAGCTTAAGTGTTTCCCAAATGAATGAAGTGTTTTCTAGATTAAGGTGTTCCACAGATACGTTGGGTATTCCACATGTTCTAGGTGTTCTCAGCTCTGTAAAGTGTTCTTCAAATATATCAGGAGTGTCCCAGATGTTCAGCAGTTCCCTAGATGTCATAGATGTTCCCTAAATGTCATAGGTGTTCCCTAGATGCCATGGGTGTTACCTAGATGTCATGGGTGTTACCTAGATGTCATGGGTGTTACCTAGATGTCATGGGTGTTACCTAGATGCCATGGGTGTTACCTAGATGTCATGGGTGTTACCTAGATGACATGGGTGTTACCTAGATGTCATGGGTGTTACCTAGATGACATGGGTGTTACCTAGATGTCATGGGTGTTACCTAGATGACATGGGTGTTACCTAGATGTCATGGGTGTTACCTAGATGACATGGGTGTTACCTAGATGTCATGGGTGTTACCTAGATGTCATGGGTGTTACCTAGATGACATGGGTGTTACCTAGATGTCATGGGTGTTACCTAGATGTCATGGGTGTTACCTAGATGTCATGGGTGTTTCCTCGATGTCATGGATGTTCCCTAGGTGTTATGGGTGTTCCCTAGATGTCATAGGTGTTCCCTAGATGTCATAGGTGTTCCCTAGATGTCATAGGTGTTCCTTAGATGTCATAGGTGTTCCCTAGATGTCATGGGTGTTCCCTAGATGTCATAGGTGTTCCTTAGATGTCATAGGTGTTCCCTAGATGTCATAGGTGTTCCTTAGATGTCATAGGTGTTCCCTAGATGTCATAGGTGTTCCTTAGATGTCATAGGTGTTCCCCAGATGTCATGGGTGTTCCTTAGATGTCATAGGTGTTCCCTAGATGTCATGGGTGTTCCTTAGATGTCATAGGTGTTCCCTAGATGTCATAGGTGTTCCCTAGATGTCATGGGTGTTCCCTAGATGTCATGGGTGTTCCTTAGATGTCATAGGTGTTCCCTAGATGTCATGGGTGTTCCTTAGATGTCATAGGTGTTCCCTAGATGTCATAGGTGTTCCCTAGATGTCATAGGTATTCCTTAGATGTCATAGGTGTTCCCTAGATGTCATGGGTGTTCCCTAGATGTCATGGGTGTTCCCTAGATGTCATGGGTGTTCCCTAGATGTCATGGGTGTTCCCCAGATGTCATGGGTGTTCCCTAGATGTCATGGGTGTTCCCCAGATGTCATGGGTGTTCCCTAGATGTCATGGGTGTTCCCTAGATGTCATGGGTGTTCCCTAGATGTCATGGGTGTTCCCTAGGTGTCATGGGTGTTCCCCAGATGTCATGGGTGTTCCCCAGATGTCATGGGTGTTCCCTAGATGTCATGGGTGTTCCCCAGATGTCATGGGTGTTCCCCAGATGTCATGGGTGTTCCCTAGATGTCATGGGTGTTCCCTAGGTATCATGGGTGTTCCCCAGATGTCATGGGTGTTCCCCCAGATGTCATGGGTGTTCCCCAGATGTCATGGGTGTTCCCTAGATGTCATGGGTGTTCCCCAGATGTCATGGGTGTTCCCCAGATGTCATGGGTGTTCCCTAGATGTCATGGGTGTTCCCCAGATGTCATGGGTGTTCCCTAGGTGTCATGGGTGTTCCCCAGATGTCATGGGTGTTCCCCAGATGTCATGGGTGTTCCCTAGATGTCATGGGTGTTCCCTAGGTGTCATGGGTGTTCCCCAGATGTCATGGGTGTTCCCCAGATGTCATGGGTGTTCCCCAGATGTCATGGGTGTTCCCTAGATGTCATGGGTGTTCCCCAGATGTCATGGGTGTTCCCCAGATGTCATGGGTGTTCCCCAGATGTCATGGGTGTTCCCTAGATGTCATGGGTGTTCCCCAGATGTCATGGGTGTTCCCTAGATGTCATGGGTGTTCCCCAGATGTCATGGGTGTTCCCTAGATGTCATGGGTGTTCCCTAGATGTCATGGGTGTTCCCCAGATGTCATGGGTGTTCCCTAGATGTCATGGGTGTTCCCCAGATGTCATGGGTGTTCCCTAGGTGTCATGGGTGTTCCCTAGATGTCATGGGTGTTCCCCAGATGTCATGGGTGTTCCCTAGATGTCATGGGTGTTCCCTAGATGTCATGGGTGTTCCCTAGATGTCATGGGTGTTCCCTAGATGTCATGGGTGTTCCCTAGGTGTCATGGGTGTTCCCCAGATGTCATGGGTGTTCCCTAGATGTCATGGGTGTTACCTAGATGTCATGGGTGTTCCCTCGATGTCATGGATGTTCCCTAGGTGTTATGGGTGTTCCCTAGATGTCATGGGTGTTCCCTAGATGTCATGGGTGTTCCCTAGATGTCATGGGTGTTCCCTAGATGTCATGGGTGTTCCTATATTTCATGACATTGAATCAGCGTAGAGAACAGCCGAGAGTGGGAAAGAGGACAGAGACAAACGGACATAGACCCGGGCGCCGCCGGTTATATCTCCCTAGTAAAAAACAATACAAACCTATATCTGCCAAATATCTGTGTTTCATCAGTCCTATGATGGAGGCCACACACACGAGTGAAGCCTCACACAACTTTGCATGGTGATTACCTTGGGGTCGGTACCCAACACCGGCGGACATGTTATCTTGAGGTTATCTTGAGATGATTTCGGGGCTTAGCGTCCCCGCGGCCCGGTCCTCGACCAGGCCTCCTTGTTGTTACTCACCCCCAGGAAGCAGTCCGTAGCAGCTGTCTAACTCCCAGGTACCTATTTACTGCTAGATGAACAGGTGCATCAAGGTGAAAGAAACTCGGCCCATTTGTTTCCGCCTCCACCGGGGATCGGACCCGGAACCTCTGGACCACGAATATGAAGCGCTGTCCACTCAGCTGTCAGGCCCTCTTTCACAACCATTCAGGAGTCACAATCATTACTTCAAATCAATCAGTGCAAATCCCATACTTAAAGGGTAGTACATTTATAATTGGGAAAGTTTACAGTATATATATATAGTGTTGTACATTTACTGTACTTCTGTTAATGTACGATACATTAACTGTACACTACATTAACCGCCTCTCTCTCTTTCACTCTCCTCTCTCTTCTCTCACTCACCTCTCTCTTCTCTCACTCACCTCTCTCTTCTCTCACTCACCTCCCTCTTCTCTCACTCACCCTCTCTCACAACCTCCTACATAACTGTCATATTGCCCCTCCATCCCTCACCTCGTCGTTCAACACTAACCTCTTCCTGCATTACTTTCCTCTCTCACCTCCTCCATCCCTCACAACAGATGAAGGATGGAGATCCCTCACTTTATCTGTCGTCTCTCACATCCTTCTCCTCCTCCATCTCACCCGTTTTTTACCTCCTCCCCCCTTATTCACTCTCCCTTTCCCCCTACATCTCTATCTCTCCCATCTTCTCTCCGCTCTTCTAACACCTCTTTTCTCCTATTCCAGCGTGTCCATAGAGGACGACCTGGACTCCAAGTCACTTACCAACGTAGCCATTCTGGTCGACATCGACGCCCCTGGAGATGGCGACCCCGAAGCCCTTCAGAGCCTGACTCAGGTCGCTGGCTAAGATCTTCTGCGAGAGCTTCGTCTGGAGTCCGTCAGCGCCTCCTCGGTAGATGTACACTGCTCCCCGGCCACCGTCCTCGTACGGCGCCCCCACAGCTACGTCTGGAGTACGGGGCACCAGCAAGGACATGCCAGGAATAGTGCGGAGGTGTCAGGAGGGTGTTGGATGCGTCGGGAGGGTGTTGGATGCGTCGGGAGGGTGTTGGATGCGTCGGGAGGGTGTTGGATGTGTCAGGAGGGTGTTGGATGTACCAGGAGGGTGTTGGATGTGTCAGGAAGGTGTTGGATGTGTCAGGAGGGTGTAGGATGTGTCAGGAGGTGTTGGATGTGTCAGGAGGGTGTTGGATGAGTCGGGAGGGTGTTGGATGCATCGGGAGGGTGTTGGATGCGTCGAGAGGGTGTTGGATGCGTCGGGAGGGTGTTGGATGCGTCGGGAGGGTGTTAGATGTGTCGGGAGGGTGTTGGATGTGTCGGGAGGGTGTTGGATGTGTCAGGAAGGTGTTTGATGTGTCAGGGGGGTGTTGGATATATCAGGTGGGTGTTGGATGCGTCAGGAGGGTGTTGGATGCGTCAGGAGGATGTTGGATGCATCAGGAAGGTGTTGGATGCATCAGGAAGGTGTTGGATGCATCAGGAAGGTGTTGGATGCGTCAGGAAGGTGTTGGATGTATCAGGAGGATGTTGGCTGGGTCAGGAAGGTGTTGGATGCGTCAGGAAGGTGCTGGATGCGTCAGGAAGGTGCTGGATGCGTCAGGAGGGTGTTAGATGTGTCAGAAGGGTGTTGGATGCGTCAGGAAGGTGTTGGATACGTCAGGAGGGTGTTGGATGCGTCAGGAAGGTGTTGGATGCGTCAGGAGGGTGTTCGATGCGTCAGGAGGGTGTTGGATGCGTCAGAAGGGTGTTGGATGCGTCAGAAAGGTGTTGGATGCGTCGGGAGGATGTTGGATGCGTCGGGAGGATGTTGGATGCATCAGGAAGGTGTTGGATGCGTCAGGAAGGTGTTGGATGCATCAGGAAGGTGTTGGATGCGTCAGGAAGGTGTTGGATGCGTCAGGAGGGTGTTGGATGCGTCAGGAAGGTGTTGGATGCGTCAGGAGGATGTTGTATGCGTCAGGAAGGTGTTGTATGCGTCAGGAGGGTGTTGGATGCGTCAGGAGGGTGTTGGAGGCGTCAGGAGGGTGTTGGAGGCGTCAGGAGGGTGTTGGAGGCGTCAGGAGGGTGTTGGATGCGTCAGGAAGGTGTTGGATGCGTCAGGAGGGTGTTGGATGCGTCAGGAGGGTGTTGGATGCGTCAGGAAGGTGTTGGATGCGTCAGGAGGGTGTTGGAGGCGTCAGGAGGGTGTTGGAGGCGTCAGGAGGGTGTTGGAGGCGTCAGGAGGGTGTTGGATGCGTCAGGAGGGTGTTGGAGGCGTCAGGAGGGTGTTGGAGGCGTCAGGAAGGTGTTGGAGGCGTCAGGAAGGTGTTGGAGGCGTCAGGAGGGTGTTGAATACGTCAGGAGGGTGTTGGATGTGGCAGGAGGGTGTTGGATGCGTCAGGAGGGTGTTGGATGCGTCAGGAGGGTGTTGGATGCGTCAGGAAGGTGTTGGATGCGTCAGGAAGGTGTTGGATGCGTCAGGAGGGTGTTGGAGGCGTCAGGAGGGTGTTGGATGCGTCAGGAGGGTGTTGGATGCGTCAGGAGGGTGTTGGAGGCGTCAGGAAGGTGTTGGATGCGTCAGGAGGGTGTTGGAGGCGTCAGGAGGGTGTTGGATGCGTCAGGAGGGTGTTGGAGGCGTCAGGAGGGTGTTGGAGGCGTCAGGAGGGTGTTGGATGCGTCAGGAGGGTGTTGGAGGCGTCAGGAGGGTGTTGGAGGAGTCAGGAAGGTGTTGGAGGCGTCAGGAAGGTGTTGGAGGCGTCAGGAGGGTGTTGGATGCGTCAGGAGGGTGTTGGATGCGTCAGGAGGGTGTTGGATGCGTCAGGAGGGTGTTGGATGCGTCAGGAGGGTGTTGGAGGCGTCAGGAGGGTGTTGGAGGCGTCAGGAGGGTGTTAGAGGCGTCAGGAGGGTGTTGGATGCGTCAGGAAGGTGTTGGATGCGTCAGGAGGGTGTTGGAGGCGTCAGGAGGGTGTTGGATGCGTCAGGAAGGTGTTGGATGCGTCAGGAGGGTGTTGGATGCGTCAGGAGGGTGTTGGATGCGTCAGGAAGGTGTTGGATGTGTCAGGAGGGTGTTGGATGCGTCAGGAGGGTGTTGGATGCGCCAGGAGGGTGTTGGATGCGCCAGGAGGGTGTTGGATGCGCCAGGAGGGTGTTGGATGCGCCAGGAGGGTGTTGGATGCGCCAGGAGGGTGTTGGATGCGTCAGGAGGGTGTTGGATGCGTCAGGAGGGTGTTGGATGCGTCAGGAGGGTGTTGGATGCGTCAGGAGGGTGTTGGATGCGTCAGGAGGGTGTTGGATGCGTCAGGAGGGTGTTGGATGCGTCAGGAGGGTGTTGGATGCGTCAGGAGGGTGTTGGATGCGTCAGGAGGGTATTGGATGCGTCAGGAGGGTGTTGGATGCGCCAGGAGGGTGTTGGATGCGCCAGGAGGGTGTTGGATGCGCCAGGAGGGTGTTGGATGCGCCAGGAGGGTGTTGGATGCGCCAGGAGGGTGTTGGATGCGCCAGGAGGGTGTTGGATGCGTCAGGAGGGTGTTGGATGCGTCAGGAGGGTATTGGATGCGCCAGGAGGGTGTTGGATGCGCCAGGAGGGTGTTGGATGCGCCAGGAGGGTGTTGGATGCGCCAGGAGGGTGTTGGATGCGCCAGGAGGGTGTTGGATGCGCCAGGAGGGTGTTGGATGCGTCAGGAGGGTGTTGGATGCGTCAGGAGGGTGTTGGATGCGTCAGGAGGGTGTTGGAGGCGTCAGGAGGGTGTTGGATACGTCAGGAGGGTGTTGGATGCGTCAGGAGGGTGTTGGATGCGTCAGGAGGGTGTTGGATGCGTCAGGAGGGTGTTGGATGCGTCAGGAGGGTATTGGATGCGTCAGGAGGGTGTTGGATGCGTCAGGAAGGTGTTTTGATGGAACAATACAGAGAATAAAACAGCATAAAACATTTCATTCAATCTAGTTTTAGTTTATAGCCGTAGTAAGTAATTATCAAAAGACGGTGCCATGCCTTCTGTGTAGCACCAAGCTAAGACTATGTAGCACCAAGCTAAGGCTATGTAGCACCAAGCTAAGACTATGTAGCACCAAGCTAAGGCTATGTAGCACCAAGCTAAGACTATGTAGCACCAAGCTAAGACTATGTAGCACCAAGTCAAGACTATGTAACACCAAGCCAAGACTATGTAGCACCAAGCCAAGACTATGTAGCACCAAGCCAAGACTATGTAGCACCAAGCCAAGACTATGTAGCACCAAGCCAAGACTATGTAGAACCACCAAATGTACAAGATATTTAAAAGGCGGTAAATATTTCTAAGGAAGTCAATGTTAGACCAAAAGCGCATAAGGCGAACGATATCAACAGTATCTGATTCACCAAGGTCACTATCGAGGGACAAGTGACCGCAGGGGACGGTCGGGAAGCAAGACACATGCACATCCAGGAAGTTAGGATATTCAACAAGGATTTGCACGACCTTAAGAGGGACAAGGCAGTTAGAACAATAAGGAGCAGGGCGGCACTTCATTAAGTGACCGTGAGTTAAACGTGTATGACCAATACGTAACCGAGCCAGAGCCGTTTCCCACCGCCGGTTACGGTGATAGGAGAAAGGCCATGGGGAAACACTACCCTTAAGAGGACGCAGTTTGTTACCAGTAAGAGAAGACCAACTACCCTGCCAATGGGGCAAGAACTGAGGAATGAATAACAGGATTGAAGTCAGAATAAGGAACACCTTTGCGAGAGATGGAACAAGTGCAGATAGCCTCTTGAGCGGCAGTGTAAACACACTCATTTAAGGAAATACCAATATGGCTGGGAACCCAGTAGAATTTCACTGTTTTAAACATGCTGGTTGGTTGTCCAAGCTGGGGCGAAAGGGAGAATGAGGTCTTTGCACCAGTGTGGGAGAATGTACCAGGCAGTAGGACTCCACTGTTAAAGAGGAAAGGCTCTTGCGAAAATCGGAACATTTGGATCTTAAGTGGCGAGTTGAGCTCAGAAGAGAGGCAACAGCTCTCAATCCACATGTTTATTACAGTATTATTGGTGCTTTTCAGAGGTTTGAACCCACAGTAATAGTAATAGTCAGGTCCAGAGCCTAAATCCCGTGACCATTCTCTGGCTAGTAAGATCTTTCATACAAAATTTTGTCCCTATGTCCCTCCCAATAGTCCAGGCATTTTTCGCGAGTCCCAATCAAAGACGGCCTCGGGGGCCATCTTGAAAGATTAATTAAAATTTTTGATGCACAACACTTTAAATTATGTACAAAGACACTGGTAAGTCGACCACAAGGATTCCGAATCTGACATTAATTTAGTGTAACGAAACAAATTTACCCAGAAAATAAAATAACGCAGCCGTCCAGAAGAGCAAAACCATAACTGTTGAATAGGAGGACCTAGGATCACGAATTAACATTATTTCGACTAAATATATAATGGTGACAGAAATAGGGCTCCTGATTATCGACTTAGCTCAGTTTATCACAGCTAACCCTTACTCCAACATGATCTGGGACACGTGAATCGAATACACAATGAACACTGGCAGAAAAATTAAGTCTGGCTGGTTCGTCATCGTCCAGAATCAGAAGCAGCTGTTATTGCAGTCCAGAAATGTGAAGAAAGTGTCACGGAACCAGCCGGATCATAACGCCCTGGACAACCGGAAAAGGCCAAGGGGAATAACACAAAAAGCAGCACATAACGGATCAGGGAAGATGGGCAGTACGCGCAGGCTCTGGATTCACAAGTTCGAATCCTTTCTGTTCGACCCAGTCTCATCCACCATCTGCATCCTACAGTCAGCCATGCCTGCCCTGATGAGGTGCTTGCGGATTTCAACGCCACACGTGCTGAGGAGAAGGAAAATTTTACCAGCTTCTTGTGAGAGTTTGTGTTGAGTAAGAATACCTTTCTCTACATAACCTGTCCCTCTGAGCGCCATGATGCCATACACGAAGATGCACAGGAAGAAACTCAAAGCGAGAGCTGCTGAAATGGAGTGGAGTGCTCTAAAGGCAGTGACCCATCTGGAAGAGGTAAGTGAACTTGTGGACCTCCCAGAGCTGCTGGAACGCTCTGCTGTCGAGGAGTGAATGACCCTATTCAGCTCCAACGGCACATGCAGGAAGACACAGAGGAGCAAGCTCATTCAGAGAGACTGCAGTTTGCATATCTGTAAGAACCCTACACCGCTCTCATGGACATTGGCATCTTCTGGAGTACGGCAACGCCATCAGCAGAAGATCGACAGACACAAAATGGCGCCCCCATACAAGTGATCGATCTACGTCCATAAGGTGTCGTCCATAATCCTGCCTACCATGGTAATGCTGAACGTATCAACTGTGTGAACGACCCCGTACTACGCACCGTACGCCCCGTAGATAACTAACTAGACCTGCGAGTATGGGCTTACGCATATATCCTCAGCACGTACATGAAATTGAGCGATCCTTTCCCTTTGCCCAAGCGTCCCAACCTGCTGTGTAGCGGAAGCATGAAGAGGCGGCTGCATAAACTAATAAGCAGCAGACCTTGTAGAGTGTTAATGCAGAGATTATCTGCTCTCTTGGCTCCCTCTGACGCAACTTGTCAACCCTCCAGCCATGGAGAACTTCAGCTTTGATCAATCTGAGGCTGACATTGTTTTCTTTTCCGCTTTTTAGTTCCGCACGAGTCAGACAACTCTGGTCTGAACTACACCTCACGACATTGGTAAGAGTATGGAGACATGATCACTACCTACATAATTCTCAGAGTAATGGAAAGGAGAGATAAATAAACTATTTAGCCAAGGTGGTATACGAACTAGGAGACACTTTGTACTAATAGTACCCAAGTGTCCCATTAGTACCCTTAGTACTTAGAAACTTAGTACCCAAATTATTCACAGGGACATTAGAAAGAACTTTTCTGTGTCGGAGTAATTAACCAATAGAATACATTAGGCAGTGATGTGGTGGAGGCTGACTTCATATAGTGTCAAGTGTAGACATGACAGAGCTCAATACGAGCAGGACTATGTAAACAAGTTGATTTACAGTTGAGAGGCGGGACCACAGCGTCTGCCACAGCGTCTGCCACAGCGTCTGCCACAGCGTCTGCCACAGCGTCTGCCAACAGAGAAACTGTCTTATGCCAGGTTGTGACGCCAGCTGTACAGCATGCCAGGCTGTGATGCCAACTGTGCAGCATGCCAGCCTGTGATGCCAACTGTGCAGCATGCCAGGCTGTGATGCCAACGGTACAGCAGAAGTGGCTGTGATGCCAACTGTGCAGCATGCCAGGCTGTGATGCCAACTGTACAGCATGCCCGGCTGTGATGCCAACTGTGTAGCATGAGTGGCTGTGATGCCAACTGTGCAGCATGAGTGGCTGTGATGCCAACTGTGCAGCATGAGTGGCTGTGATGCCAACTGTACAGCATGAGTGGCTGTGATGCCAACTGTACAGCATGCCAGGCTGTGATGCCAACTGTACAGCATGCCAGGCTGTGATGCCAACTGTGCAGCATGCCAGGCTGTGATGCCAACTGTGCATCATGCCAGGCTGTGATGCCAACTGTACAGCATGAGTGGTTGTGATGCCAACTGTGCAGCATGCCAGGCTGTGATGCCAACTGTGCAGCATGCCAGGCTGTGATGCCAACTGTGCAGCATGCCAGGCTGTGATGCCAACTGTGCAGCATGCCAGGCTGTGATGCCAACTGTACAGCATGCCAGGCTGTGATGCCAACTGTACAGCATGCCAGGCTGTGATGCCAGCTGTACAGCATGACAGATTGTGATGCTAGCTGCACAGCATGACAGACTGTGATGCCAACTATGCAGCATGCCAGGCTGTGATGCCAACTGTGCAGCATGCCAGGCTGTGATGCCACTTGTACAGCATGCCAGGTTGTGATGCCAACTGTGCAGCATGAGTGGCTGTGATGCCAACTGTACAGCATGAGTGGCTGTGATGCCAACTGTACAGCATGCCAGGCTGTGATGCCAACTGTACAGCATGAGTGGCTGTGATGCCAACTGTACAGCATGCCAGGCTGTGATGCCAACTGTACAGCATGAGTGGCTGTGATGCCAACTGTACAGCATGAGTGGCTGTGATGCCAACTGTGCAGCATGCCAGGCTTTGATGCCAACTGTACAGCATTAGTGGCTGTGATGCCAACTGTACAGCATGAGTGGCTGTGATGCCAACTGTGCAGCATGCCAGGCTGTGATGCCAACTGTACAGCATGCCAGGCTGTGATACCAACTGTACAGCATGCCAGGTCGTGATGCCAACTGTGCAGCATGCCAGGCTGTGATGCCAACTGTACAGCATGAGTGGCTGTGATGCCAACTGTACAGCATGAGTGGCTGTGATGCCAACTGTACAGCATGAGTGGCTGTGATGCCAACTGTACAGCATGAGTGGCTGTGATGCCAACTGTACAGCATGAGTGGCTGTGATGCCAACTGTACAGCATGCCAGGCTGTGATGCCAACTGTACAGCATGCCAGGCTGTGATGTCAACTGTACAGCATGCCAGGCTGTGATGCCAACTGTACAGCATGCCAGGCTGTGATGCCAACTGTACAGCATGCCAGGCTGTGATGCCAACTGTACAGCATGCCAGGCTGTGATGTCAACTGTACAGCATGCCAGGCTGTGATGCCAACTGTACAGCATGCCAGGCTGTGATGCCAACTGTACAGCATGCCAGGCTGTGATGCCAACTGTACAGCATGAGTGGCTGTGATGCCAACTGTACAGCATGAGTGGCTGTGATGCCAACTGTACAGCATACCAGGCTGTGATGCCAACTGTACAGCATGAGTGGCTGTGATGCCAACTGTACAGCATGAGTGGCTGTGATGCCAACTGTACAGCATGAGTGGCTGTGATGCCAACTGTACAGCATGCAAGGCTGTGATGCTAACTGAACAGCATGCCAGGCTGTGATGCCAACTGAACAGCATGACAGGCTGTGATGCCAACTGTACAGCATGCCAGGCTGTGATGCCAACTGAACAGCATGCCAGCTGTGATGCCAACTGTACAGCATGCCAGGCTGTGATGCCAACTGTACAACATGCCAGGCTGTGATGCCAACTGTACAGCATGCCTGGCTGTGATGCCAACTTTACAGCATGCCAGGCTGTGATGCCAACTGTACAGCATGCCAGGCTGTGATGCCAAGTGTACAGCATGCCAGGCTGTGATGCCAACTGTACAACATGCCAGGCTGTGATGCCAACTGTACAACATGCCAGGCTGTGATGCCAACTGTACAGCATGCCTGGCTGTGATGCCAACTTTACAGCATGCCAGGCTGTGATGCCAAGTGTACAGCATGCCAGGCTGTGATGCCAACTGTACAGCATGACAGGCTGTGATGCCAACTGTACAGCATGCCAGGCTGTGATGCCAAGTGTACAGCATGCCAGGCTGTGATGCCAAGTGTACAGCATGCCAGGCTGTGATGCCAACTGTACAACATGCCAGGCTGTGATGCCAACTGTACAACATGCCAGGCTGTGATGCCAACTGTACAGCATGCCAGGCTGTGATGCCAACTGTACAGCATGCCAGGCTGTGATGCCAAGTGTACAGCATGCCTGGCTGTGATGCCAACTGTACAGCATGCCAGGCTGTGATGCCAAGTGTACAGCATGCCAGGCTGTGATGCCAACTGTACAGCATGCCAGGCTGTGATGCCAAGTGTACAGCATGCCTGGCTGTGATGCCAACTGTACAGCATGCCTGGCTGTGATGCCAACTGTACAGCATGCCAGGCTGTGATGCCAACTGTACAGCATGCCAGGCTGTGATGCCAAGTGTACAGCATGCCTGGCTGTGATGCCAACTGTACAGCATGCCAGGCTGTGATGCCAAGTGTACAGCATGCCAGGCTGTGATGCCAACTGTACAGCATGCCTGGCTGTGATGCCAACACAGCGATCTGGGTGATCAGGTTCACAACCTAATCTTCCGGGTGATCTGGTTCACAACCTAATCTTCCGGGTGATCTGGTTCACAACCTAATCTTCCGGGTGATCAGGTTCACAACCTAATCTTCCGGGTGATCAGGTTCACAACCTAATCTTCCGGGTGATCAGGTTCACAACCTAATCTTCCGGGTGATCAGGTTCACAACCTAATCTTCCGGGTGATCAGGTTCACAACCTAATCTTCCGGGTGATCAGGTTCACAACCTAATCTTCCGGGTGATCAGGTTCACAACCTAATCTTCCGGGTGATCAGGTTCACAACCTAATCTTCCGGGTGATCTGGTTCACAACCTAATCTTCCGGGTGATCTGGTTCACAACCTAATCTTCCGGGTGATCTGGTTCACAGACTAACTTTTCAAGATGGCGCCCATGGACATCCTTGATTTGGACCTCTGGCGAAAAATACTTGAATTTTTGGGCTGGACATGGGGGCTAAATTATTGTTATAAGGTCAGTTGAAATGAAATCAATCGTCAAACCTTCCTAGCCAGAGAACTGAGGTACCCTTCTCGTCTCTGGCCCCTCGCACTCACGAGTTACCCACTAAACCAAGGTATTTTCGTCTACTTATACAATTTTACTACTTCTTATACAATTTTTCATACCAAAAGAAAATTGGTTTAACAAACCAGAAACTCTGTAGTGGACTGACCATTAAACCCGTCACGGTCCAAGTCCCCGACGACGCTGATGGTGGAGCCAAACCTTGCCCCTGGGGCCAGGGGGGCCCCCTGCAACACGCCCGCCTCCCGCAGGTCGCCCACGCCTGCACGCCCGTACACTACCACCATGCCCGCCTCCGATGTCTCCGCTTTACTCCCTGCAACAAATATATATACAGGAAACACCACCCTAACCTTACTCCCTACAACATGTGTACAAGAAACACAACCTTAAGCTTACAATACCTAATATAATCTACTCAAACCAAACCTGATCTAACAAAACCTGACCTGACCTATCCATGCCTAACTAAACTTAGTCCAGTCTAACATAAACTAACTTCATTTTACTCGACCAAGCCTAAGTAAACCTAACCAAGCTTAACCTAATATGACCTAACAAAACTTAATATAACTAATGCAAACTTAATCATACCTAACCAATCCAAATTTAACCAATTATAACCAAATCTAACCAAACCAAGCTTAACAAAAGCTAATATCACCAGAATTTACTTATTCTTACCATAATCTAACCTCATTTGACCTACCTTAAAACTAACCAAACATCACCTAACCTAACTTGTTCAAGCCTCCCAGTCCTAAGCTTTTCCAAGTCAAAAAAATAATAATTTATGTGTTTAATTTATGGTCTCACATAGTCGGGAATATGAAGCTTGTTAGGATTCTCCAGGGCCCCCTTGGCCAGCTGCTGACCTTGCCCAGGAGGCAACCCTCAACACTTCTGCCGGATACCGTTGTACTGCCGGATACTGCATACTTGATATACTGCTTGGTAAACAGAGTCATCAGGTGCTTCTGTTTACCAAGCCAGTTCCCGGACGAAAGGTGTGTGAACTGGGGGCTGGCCTCTGTGTAACCACTACACTGATCACTGCGTAACCCATCAGGAGGTAAACTGGGTAACCATTAAGGATGGCTGATAGTAATAACAGGTATTGGCTAAATATTCTGCATTGAACTGATAAACGTAAATCAAGCTAAGTATGAAACAACTTACAGATAAGGAACAACGTATCTTTAACATTAAGCAGTAACACCAATAACGCAATAATAATTAAGATGAATCAGAAAGTCTGGTACATGAGCTAAGCACAAAACATTTGGTCCGGTGACCAACCTTAAACCTAAATAAGCAAATTTGCGAGAGATTGTAGTGGCAGTCACCTTGGGCGGCGATGTTGGGGGCATACAATGGCGCCCCCACCAAGAGCTCGCTCCAGCCATCCCCAGTAACGTCCCCGGCGGCCACCGCATGCCCATACCCACTGCCCAGCTGGCTGCCCAGGCCTACCCATTCCACCTCCATCCGGGTCTCGTCTCCTCTCTTGAATATGTATACCTGAAATGGACAAGCAAAGTGATCTGAAGGAGAGCCAAGAGAGTGAATTGACAGATCATACTTATTATAGAAGAGCCCAGACGGTGAGCCGACTCAAAAAAACAAAAACTAAATATTTATTCAGGTAAAGTACATACATACAAGGTGAGATACAAAAGTTGATGGATTTATAGATAGAGTTAGTACATACAATGCCTAAAGCCACTATTACGCAAAGCATTTCGGGCAGGAAAAAACACTAAGACTAAAACTTAATACTAATTGAGATTAAAGCATAAATTGTGTTCAGAAAAAATAAGAAAAAATGAAAAAAGGGGGGGGAACATTGCAGAAAAAAAACAAAAATACAATTTGGTCAACAAACAGCATTGTTTCAAGTAGTAGACAGGGGTTTACATTTTGGGGGTGAGGTAGGTTACATGGAGTTAATAAGGTAGTACTTTGTTTTTATCTTAAACTGGTTGGGAGAGGTAGTCTTTAACATAATTGGGAAGGTCATTCCACATTCTGGGTCCCTTGATTTGTAAAGCATTTCTAGTTTGATTAAGTCGTACTCTTGGAATATCAAATAGGTATTTGTTTCTGGTGTGGTGCCCATGGGTTCTGTTACAACCTTCTAGGAAGCTTTTAAGGTCAGGATTGACATTACAGTTCAGCGTTTTATATAAACAAAATACACATGAGAGAATGTGCAGTAACTTAATATCTGACATATTGAGAGATTTGAGTAAGGGTACCGAGTGATGTCTGGGGCCAGAGTTAGATATTGTCCTAATAGCAGCTTTGTGTTGAGCAATTAGAGAACGTAAATGATTTTGGGTAGTAGAACCCCAAGCACAAATACCATAGTTGAGATAAGGATAGATGAGAGAATAATAGAGTGTCACCAGGGCAGGGCGAGGTACATAATATCTGATCTTAGAATGAATGCCAACTGTTTTTGAAACTTTTTTTGATATATTTAGAATGTGTCCCTAGAAATTCAGTTTGCGATCAATGAGAACGCCAACGAATTTGCCATCTACTTTGTTACAAATTTGGGTATTGTTAATCCTGAGATTTATTTGATTTGAGGATTTATTGCCAAACAAAATATAGAAAGTTTTATCAATATTGAGGGTGAGTTTGTTGGCAGTGATGGACTTTATTTGGCTCAGTATTCACTGGGACATTTAGAGCAAGGGGGTCAGGACTGGAGTAAATGAAGGTCGTGTCGTCAGCAATTAGAATTGATTTGAGATGTTGGGAGGCATTTGGAAGGTCATTAATGTAGATGAGAAAGAGGAGAGGGCCAAGTATGCTGCCCTGAGGAACACCGATGTTGATGGGTAGGGTGGGAGAAATTGAATTATTCACAGAAACATACTGGAGCCTGTCAGTAAGGTAAGACTTAATGTACTGAAGGGAGAGACCTCTGGCTACATAATGTTGTAATTTAAGAAGAAGGTTTTGGTGGTTAACAGTGTCAAAAGCCTTACGCAGGTCCACAAATAACCCAACAGGGAACTCATTTTTATCAAGAGCTGTATGTATCAAGTTAATCATACTAATAAGTGCATCGTTAGTGCTTTTTAGGGGTCTGAAGCCATATTGACAAGAGCTAAGTATATTGAGTTTGGCTAGATAAGAGCAAAGCTGCTTATAGATTAATTTTTCAAATATTTTTGACAAGTTAGGCAGGATTGATATAGGTCTGAAGTTGTTAACATCAGTGGGATCACCACATTTGTTGATAGGGGTTACTCTTGCTTTTTTTAGAATATCTGGAAAGGTTTGGAGTTCAAGTGACTTGTTGAAGAGCAATGCAATAGCAGGAGCTAAATATCTGGAGGCTTTTTTGTAAATAAGAGTTGGTATCTCCTCAAGGGCACTAGACTTGGTTTTAAGGGAAAGGATTATGTCAGTAACATCAGTGGAATTAGTAGACAATAGGTAGAGACTGTGGATAGTTACCTGTAAGATAGTCCTGAATATTAGTACTGGAAGATGGAATATCATTTGCAAGGGATGACCCAATGGAAGAGAAGAACCTATTGAACTCAAGAGCAGTGTCAGAGGCTGAAAGCAGACCATCATTATTTGACAGGAGTATTGGTTTGTTATTTAAAATCTTCTTTGATCCCAATATTTGAGAAATTGTGTTCCATGTTTTCTTAATATTGCACTTTGTGTGGGTAAAGTTATCTTCGTAGTATTTAATTTTGGCTCTCCTAATTATTTTAGATAGCAACGATGAGTAATCTTTGAGAATTCTTTGGAGACGATTCCTAACCTATACTTCTTCTCAAGGTCATGTTTTTTATTAATGCATTTAAGTATCCTCTTTGTAAGCCAAGGATTGTTTAGCCTTTTAGTTGTGACTTGTTTCGTTAGCATTGAACAATGGGTGTTATAAAGGCTGAGAGTTTTTTGAAGAAATGACTGCACTGCTAGGTTGATGTCCCCTGTGTTCCCTAATTCGGATTCATAGTTGATATTAGCAGCAGCAGCTATAAAATTGCTTATAGCAGTTTCATTGTGCAGCCTGAAGGTTATCTTCCTTGTCTCTAGAGGTGGTTTGTTAATGTTGGTTAGGAGAAATATGGGGAAATGTGGGGAAAATGAAACTCACCCTTCCAGACTCCAAAGAATGAAGGAACAAACACTAATCTCATTTTGTTAGACTGCAGATGGGCGAGCAGAGACAAAACATGCCTTACAAAACTATATTAGGTGAGCTGACAGAGACTAAGCTCATGCAGCCTAAGCCTAGAAGGTGAGCCAACAGAGTGGACTGCCTCTGTCACAGCCAAACGGGTGAACTTACAGACTAGTTTTCACCTTGCCAAAGACTAGAGGATGAGCTAACAGAAACTAATCTAACCTGTCCGAGTCCAGATGGAGATCTGCCAGACTAGACTCATGCAGACAGAGACCAGAGCATGAGTGTCTCATCCTGACAAAGCACAGAGGGTGACCTGAAAGCCCAGTCTCATCCTGACAAAGCTCAGAGGATGACCTGACAGTCCAGTCTCATCCTGACAAAGCCCAGAGGGTGACCTGAGAGCCCAGTGTCATCCTGACAAAGCTCAGAGGGTGACCTGAAAGCCCAAGTCTCATCCTGACAAAGCCCAGAGGGTGATCTGAGAGCCCAAGTCTCATCCTGACAAAGCCCAGAGGGTGACCTGAGAGCCCAAGTCTCATCCTGACAAAGCCCAGAGGGTGACCTGAGAGCCCAAGTCTCATCCTGACAAAGCCCAGAGGGTGACCTGAGAGCCCAGTGTCATCCTGACAAAGCTCAGAGGGTGACCTGAGAGCCCAAGTCTCATCCTGACAAAGCCCAGAGGGTGATCTGAGAGCCCAAGTCTCATCCTGACAAAGCCCAGAGGGTGACCTGAGAGCCCAGTGTCATCCTGACAAAGCCCAGAGGGTGACCTGAGAGCCCAGTGTCATCCTGACAAAGCCCAGAGAGTGACCTGAGAGCCCAAGTCTCATCCTGACAAAGCCCAGAGGGTGACCTGAGAGCCCAGTGTCATCCTGACAAAGCCCAGAGGGTGACCTGAGAGCCCAGTGTCATCCTGACAAAGCTCAGAGGGTGACCTGAGAGCCCAAGTCTCATCCTGACAAAGCCCAGAGGGTGACCTTAGAGCCCAGTGTCATCCTGACAAAGCCCAGAGGGTGACCTGAGAGCCCAGTGTCATCCTGACAAAGCCCAGAGGGTGACCTAACACACAGTAAACTCACTCTACCATATCCCAGAGGCCGCCCTCACACACATTAGTCTCACCTTCCCGAGTTCAGAGGGTGAGGGTGACACCTGATACTAGTCTCACCAGAACAAATATCACAGTGATCTGAGAGAAAGACTAGGCTCACCCTGCCAGAGCCCAGAAGGATATATCACAGGGACCACACTCACCCTGCCTGAGCCCAGAAGGATATATCACAGGGACCACACTCACCCTGCCAGAACCCAGAAGGATGGGCTGGTTGTCCATCCATCTCACCCAGCTTAGGTGCCTCCTTTACTTTCTGAGCACTTTGAAGGGCTTGCTCTTCGTTGCTCTTCGTTGATTTCCCTTTCGAGTGAACTGCAGGCTCACCACAGCCCAGAGGGTGAAGACAGCACTCGTCTTCCAACATGGCAAATTAATTTGAAGTCCTTTGGGGGTCTGTAGGCGGTCTTGTCAAGGTCTTCTTAAGACCCCAGTCCTTAACGACTTTCCACGACGAGGTCTTTTTAATATTAGTCTCCTCCTTCGTTTCTTCTCGATGTTGTTTCAGCTGTCGTACCTCCTCCCGTAGGGAATCCATCTTTGCTCTCAGAACTTCAACTAGGTTCATCAGTTTCTTCACCACACCTTCCATTATTGCAATGATAATATTTCTAAAATCGGAGCTCTAGCTAACATACCCTCTCACCGTGACTGTCTGCGCCTCACGAATATATGACAGGTGACCACACTCACCCTGCCAGAGCCTAGAAGGTGACCAACAGAGAACAGACTCACCCTGCCAGTTAGGTCAGCCCGTGGTGCTCCGGCTACGATGTAGTCCTCATCGCCCCAGAACCGGCCCGAGGTCACGCTGTACCCTGCAAAGGTCACGTCATAAGAACATAAGAACAAAGGCAACTGCAGAAGGCCTATTGGCCCATACGAGGCAGCTCCTATTTATAACCAGCCAATCCCACTCATATACATGTCCAACCCATACTTGAAACAATCGAGGGACCCCACCTCCACAATGTTACGGGGCAATTGGTTCCACAAATCAACAACCCTGTTACTGAACCAGTATTTACCCAAGTCTTTCCTAAATCTAAACTTATCCAATTTATACCCATTGTTTCGTGTTCTGTCTTGTGTTGATACTTTTAATACCCTATTAATATCCCCCTTTGTTATGTCCATTCACCCACTTGTAAACCTCTATCATGTCACCCCTAACTCTTCGCCTTTCCAGTGAATGCAACTTAAGCTTTGTTAATCTTTCTTCATATGAAAGATTTCTAATTTGGGGATCAAGATCAAGATCTTGAGATAAAGGTCTTGAGATCAAGATCAAGTCAGGTCAAGATCACCTCACATCAAGTTATAAATCAGGTCAAGTCACCTCAAGTTAACAGTCACATCAGGTTACATCTCTCACGTTCATGGCCAAATTGGGCTGATACCTCAAATTAATGGTCATATCCGACTACGTTGCTTGAAGTGAATGGTAATATCAGCACGTTACCTCACGTTGATCGTCACATCAGGCCAGGTCACCTCACCTTTATGGTAAACTTAGGCTCATACCTCAAGTTTGTTGTCACATTAAGCTAAGTTACTTTAATTAATGAATGGTCAAATCGGGCTACGAAATCGAAAGTTAATTGTTAAATTGGCATAGTTACGTCCAATTAATCGTAAAATTAAGATACGTTACCTAATGTTAACGGCCACATCAGGCTACGTCACCTAAAATTACCGGTCAAATGATGCTAAGTTAGCGGTCACATTACCCTAAGTCATCAAAGTCATCTCAAGTTATAGCCCACATGATTGTCAACTCAAGTTAATGGTCACATTTGTCAATATCAACTCAATATAATATTAACATAAAAGCTAAGTTATCGCCATTTAAGTTATATCAGTTTACTTCACCTGAAGCTATACTAACATGTAATATTAATAATGATAATATTACTGCAAATATTAGTAAAACTACTGTTATTGGTAGCACTATTAATGCTAGTAATACTGCTACTGTTACTAGTGATACTCCTGCTGCTGTTGGTAACACTGCTACTTGTAATAATGCTCATGTAAGAAGCACTGCTACTGTTAGTAATAAAGCTACTGTTAGTAATAAAGCTACTGTTAGTAATAAAGCTACTGTTAGTAATAAAGCTACTGTTAGTAATAAAGCTACTGTTAGTAATACTACTTCTGTTTGTAATACTGCTACTGTTAATAATAAAGCTACTGTTAGTAATGCTACTTCTGTTTGTAATACTGCTACTGTTAGCAATACTGCTACTGTTAGTAGTACTGCTACTGTTAGTAACACTACTACTGTTAGTAACACTACTACTGTTAGCAATACTGCTACTTATAAGAACATAAGAACAAGGTAACTGCAGAAGGCCTATTGGCCCATACGAGGCAGCTCCTATTAATAACCACCCAATCCCACTCATATACATGTCCAACCCACGCTTGAAACAATCGAGGAACCCCACCTCCAAAATGTTACGCGGCAAATGGTTCCACAAATCAACAACCCTGTTACTGAACCAGTATTTACCCAAGTCTTTCCTAAATCTAAACTTATCCAATTTATACCCATTGTTTCGTGTTCTGTCTTGTGTTGATACTTTTAATACCCTATTAATATCCCCTTTGTTATGTCCATTCACCCACTTGTAAACCTCTGTCATGTCACCCCTAACTCTTCGCCTTTCCAGTGAATGCAACTTAAGCTTTGTTAATCTTTCTTCATATGAAAGATTTCTAATTTGGGGAATTAACTTAGTCATCCTACGTTGGACACGTTCAAGTGAATTTATATCCATTCTATAATATGGCGACCAAAACTGAACTGTATAATCTAAATGGGGCCTAACTAGAGCAAGATATAGCTGAAGAACCACACCAGGTGTCTTGTTACTAACACTGCGATTAATAAATCCAAGTGTCCGATTTGCCTTATTACGAACATTCATGCATTGATCCTTTTGTTTTAAATTCTTACTAATCATAACTCCCAGATCTCTTTCGCAATCCGACTTCGCAATCACAACACCATCTAGCTCGTATCTTGTAACTCTATCATCATTACCTAGCCTCAGAACTTTACATTTATCAGCATTAAACTGCATTTGCCAATCCTTTGACCATTTCAAAACCCTATCTAGATCAACTTGAAGTGATAGTGAGTCCTCCTCCGAATTAATTTCCCTACCGATTTTCGTATCATCGGCAAATTTGCAAACGTTGCTACTCAAACCTGAATCTAAATCATTTATATATATTATAAACAACAGAGGTCCCAGGACAGAGCCCTGAGGTACTCCACTAACAACATTATCCCACTCTGACTTAACCCCATTTATACTAACTCTCTGTTTCCTTTGGAATAACCATGCCCTAATCCAAGTTAATATAGCACCCCCAATACCATGAGCTTCTATTTTTTTAATCAGTCTTTCATGTGGCACTGTATCAAAAGCTTTGCTAAAGTCAAGGTACACAACATCGCAATCCTTACCACTATCAACTGCCTCAACTATGCTAGAATAAAAAGATAACAAATTTGTTAAACATGAACGGCCATTTATAAAACCATGTTGCGACTCAATTATTAATTTATGTTTTTCAAGATGAAGATGAATTTTATTTGCTATTATAGATTCGAGTAACTTTCCCACAATAGACGTTAGGCTAATTGGTCGATAGTTAGATGCAAGTGATCTATCACCTTTCTTAAAAACTCGTATCAGTTTAGCAACTTTCCAAAACTCTGGCACTCTGCCTGACTCTATTGATTTATTAAATATGGTTGACAGTGGGTCACAAAGCTCCTCTTTGCATTCTTTAAGCACCCTAGCAAACACTTCATCCGGCCCTGAGGATTTGTTTGGTTTGAGTTTTACTATTTGTTTAAGAACATCCTCCCTGGTAACTGCAAAACTCGTCAACCTGTCCTCGTCCCCACCAACATAGACTTGTTCGGCTGAAGGCATATTGTTAAGTTCCTCTTTAGTAAATACAGATACAAAATATTTATTAAAAATACTACTCATCTCTTCATCACTATCTGTTATTTGACCTGTCTCAGTTTTTAATGGACCTATGCTTTCCCTAGTCTTAGTACGATATAACTGAAAAAAACCTTTAGGATTTGTCTTTGCTTGCCCTGCTATGCGAACTTCATAGTTTCTTTTTGCTTTCCTTATCTCTTTTTTAACATTTCTAACCAGTTGTACGAATTCCTGTTCTAAAGTGGCCTCCCCATTTTTAATCCTTTTATACCAAGCTCTCTTTTTACCTATAAGGTTCTTCAAATTCTTTGTTATCCACTTTGGGTCATTAGTATTCGATCTATTCAATTTGTATAGTATACTACGTTCCTGTGCTTTGTTTAGAATATTCTTAAATAAGTTATATATTGAATCCACATCGAAATCCCCATTTAAGTCGCCTATCGCTGGGTTCATGTCTCGCTCCAAGACCGGCCCACACCCCATACCAAAGACTTTCCAATCAATTTGACTCAAAAAATTTCTTAGGCTATTAAAATCAGCTTTACGAAAATCTGGCACTTTAACAGAATTTTCTCCTACAGGTCTATTCCATTCTATGCTAAATCTGATTTCTTTGTGATCACTGTTCCCTAGCTTACTCCCTATTTCGATGTCATTAATTTGTGTTTCCTTGTTAGTTAACACTAAATCTAAAATATTATTTTCCCGTGTTGGTTCCTTAATGTGTTGCGTAAGAAAGCAATCGTCAATTAATTCTAGAAAATCTTCTGCTTCACTATTCCCTGTTTTGTTCAACCAGTTTATTCCACTAAAATTAAAGACACCCATGACATAAATACTGTTAGATTTAGATGCTCTAGATATTTCATCCCATAGATGCTTTGCTTCCATTCTGTCTAAATTTGGTGGCCTATATATAACTCCTATTATAATATTATTAGCATTTTCGTTTAATTCTATCCAAATAGTTTCTGTGTGTGGCTCAGTTTTGATTCCCTCTTTGAGACTACATTTCAAATTGTCCCTAACATATATGGCTACTCCACCTCCTCGTCTAATATATCTATCTGTGTGAAATAGTTTAAATCCATTTATTTGATATTCAGCTAATAGTTCTCTATTTTCTACATTCATCCACGTTTCGGTAAGTGCAATAATATCTATTTTTTCTGTGCAGACAAGAGCATTTAATTCGTTAATTTTATTTCTTAGACTTCTACTGTTAGTGTAATATACCCTAAGTGAATTGTTATTTTGAGGCCCTTCTCTTTCCCTGATCATTTTGCCAATTCCTTTCTCCCACAAACACATACTTTTATTACCTCCTTCCTCCAAATCAATTCCCATACCTCTATCTACTAACAGTTTAAACCCAAACAAACACCTCTAACCACTTCTTCCAACGAGTTCGCAACAGCAACAACCCCAGCCCTCGATAGATGCACCCCATCACGAGCATACATTTCATTTCTTCCATAGAAGTGTTCCCAGTTGTCTATGAAAGATATTGCATTTGATTTGCAATATCTTTCCAGCCGGCAATTGACACCAAGTGCCCTCGACATCCATTCATTTCCCACTCCCTTTCTTGGAAGAATGCCACATATGATCGGGATTCCTCCCTTGCTCCTAACTAATTCAATGGCTGTCCTGAATCTCTGTATTAGTTCCTCACTCCTAACTCGCCCAACATCATTACCCCCTGCACTAATACAAATAATGGGTTTGTTTCCATTTCCCGTCATAATATCATTCATGTTTCCAACAATATCACCAATTCCAGCTCCCGGATAGCAAACCCTTAATCTGTTCCCCCTATCTCTGGCACAAAACGTTCTGTCTAAATACCTCACCTGGGAATCTCCCACAACCAAAATTCGCTTCGGTACCGCCCTAACTTTTGTGAGCAGCCTGAGGGGCCTGCGCTCCGCCGTTCCTCGTTGATTTCCTCGCTGCAGGCGCACTACAGCACTCGTCCTCCAACACGGCAAATGAATTTGCCGTCCTTAGGGCGTCTGTAGGTGGCCTTGTCAAGGTCTTCTTAAGACCCCTGTCTTTCACTACTCTCCACGACGAGGTCTCGTCAACACTGGTCTCCTCCTTCGTTTCCTCTCGAAGTCTCAACCGTCGTACCTCCTCCCGCAGGGAATCCATCTCTGCTCTCAGAGCTCCAACCAAACTCACCAAATCATTAACTAATCCTTCCATTATTGCAATAATAATGTTACTCCAGAGCTCCAGCTAACACAACCTCTCACTGTGACAGCACCTGACTGACTGCTAAAACCTCTATCATGTAAACCTCTATCACTATCACTTGTAAACCTCTCATCATGTCACCCCTAACTCTTCGCCTTTCCAGTGAATGCAACTTAAGCTTTGTTAATCTTTCTTAATATGAAAGATTTCTAATTTGGGGAATTAACTTAGTCATCCTACGTTGGATACGTTCAAGTGAATTTATATCCATTCTATAATACTGTGACCAAAACTGAACTGCATAATCTAAATGGGGCCTAACCAGAGCAAGATATAGCTTAAGAACCACACCGGGAGTCTTGTTACTAACGCTTCGATTAATAAATCCCAGTGTCCTATTCGCCTTATTATGAACATTCATGCATTGATCCTTTTGTTTTAAATTCTTACTAATCATAACTCCCAGATCCCTTTCGCAATCCGACTTCACAATCTCAACACCATCTAGCTCGTATCTTGTAACTCTATTGTCATTACCTAGCCTCAGAACATTACATTTATCAGCATTAAACTGCATTTGCCAATCCTTTGACCATTTCAAAACCCTATCTAGATCAACTTGAAGTGATAGTGAGTCCTCCTCCGAATTAATTTCCCTACCGATTTTCGTATCATCGGCAAATTTGCAAATGTTGCTACTCAGACCTGTAACTAAATCATATATATATATTATAAACAACAGAGGTGCCAGGACAGAGCCCTGAGATACTCCACTAACAACATTATCCCACTCTGACTTAACCCCATTTATACTAACTTTCTGTTTCCTTTGGAATAGCCATGCCCTAATCCAATTTAATATAGCACCCCCAATACCATGAGCTTCTATTTTTTTAATTAGTCTTTCATGTGGACCTATATCAAAAGCTTTGCTAAAGTCAAGGCACACAACATCACAATCTTTACCACTATCAACTGCCTCAACTATGCTGGAATAAAAAGTTAGCAAATTTGTTAAACATGAACGGCCATTTGTAAAACCATGTTGCGACTCATTTATTAATTTATGTTTTTCAAGATGGAGACGAATTGTATTTGCAATTATTGATTCAAGTAACTTTCCCACAATAGACGTTAGGCTAATTGGCCGATAGTTTGACACAAGTGATCTATCTCCTTTCTTAAAAATTGGTACCACATTAGCTACCTTCCATGACTCTGGCACTCTGCCTGACTCTATTGATTTATTAAATATGGTAGACAGTGGCTCGGAAAGCTCCTCTTTGCATTCTTTAAGCACCCTGGCAAACACTTCATCCGGCCCTAGGGATTTGTTTGGTTTTAGTTTTTCTAATTGTTTAATTACATCCTCCCTGGTAACTGCTAAACTAGTCAACCTGTCCTCGTCCCCACCCACATAGACTTGTTCGGCTGAAGGCATATTGTTAAGTTCTTCTTTAGTAAATACAGATATAAAATATTTGTTAAAAATACTACTCATCTCCTTGTCATTATCTGTTATTTGACCTGTCTCAGATTTTAATGGACCTATGCTTTCCCTAGTGTTAGTTCGATATAACTGAAAAAACCCTTTAGGATTTGACTTTGCTTGCTCTGCTATGCGAACTTCATAGTTTCTTTTTGCTTTCCTTATCTCTTTTTTAACATTTCTAACCAGTTGTATGAATTCCTGCTCTAAACTGACTTCCCCATTCTTAATCCTTTTGTACCACGCTCTCTTTTTACCTATAAGGTTCTTTAAATTATTTGTTATCCACTTTGGGTCATTAGTATTCGATCTATTCAATTTGTATGGTATACTACGTTACTGTGCTTTGTTTAGAATATTCTTAAATAAGTTGAATATTAAATCCACATCGAAATCCCCTTTTACGTCACCTATCGCTGGGTTCATGTCTCGCTCCAAGACCGGCCCACACCCCATACCCAAGACTTTCCAATCTATTTGACCCAAAAAATTTCTAAGGCTATTAAAATCAGCTTTTCGAAAATCTGGCACTTTAACAGAATTTTCTCCTACAGGTCTATTCCATTCTATGCTAAATCTGATTACTTTGTGATCACTGTTCCCTAGCTCACTCCCTATTTCGATGTCATTAATTTGTGTTTCCCTGTTAGTTAACACTAAATCTAAAATATTATTTTCCCGTGTTGGTTCCTTAATGTGTTGCGTAAGAAAGCAATCGTCAATTAATTCTAGAAAATCTTCTGCTTCACTATTCCCTGTTTTGTTCAACCAGTTTATTCCACTAAAATTAAAGTCACCCATGACATAAATACTGTTAGATCTAGATGCTCTAGATATTTCATCCTATAGATGCTTTGCTTCCATTCTGTCTAAATTTGGTGGCCTATATATAACTCCTATTATGATATTATTTGCTTTTTCATTTAATTCTATCCAAATAGTTTCTGTGTGGCTCAGTTTTGATTCCCTCTTTGAGACTACATTTCAAATTGTCCCTAACATATATGGCTACACCCCCTCCTCGTCTAATGTATCTGTCTGTGTGAAATAGTTTAAATCCATTTATTTGATATTCAGCTAATAGTTCTCTATTTTCTACATTCATCCACGTTTCGGTAAGTGCAATAATATCTATTTTTTCTGTGCAGACAAGAGCATTTAATTCATTTATTTTATTTCTTAGACTTCTACTCTTAGTGTAATATACCCTAAGTGAATTGTTATTTTGAGGCCCTCTTCTTTCCCTGGTCATTTTGCCAATTCTTTTCTCCCACGAACACATACTTTTATTACCTCCTTCCTCCAAATCAATTCCCATAAACATTATTATAAACAACAGAGGTCCCAGGACAGAGCCCTGAGGTACTCCACTTACAACATTTTCCCACTCTGACTTAACCCCATTTATACTCTCTGTTTCCTTTGGAATAGCCATGCGCTAATCCAACTTAATATAGCACCTCCAATACCATGAGCCTCTATTTTTTTAATCAGTCTTTCATGTGGCACTGTATCAAAAGCTTTTCTAAAGTCTAGGTACACGACATCACAATCCTTACCACTATCAACTGAATCAACTATGCTGGAATAAAAAGATAACAAATTTGTTAAACATGAACGGCCATTTGTAAAACCATGTTGCGACTCATTTATTAATTTGTGTTTTTCAAGATGAAGAAGAATTTTATTTGCAATTATCGAATCGAGTAACTTTCCCACAATAGACGTTAGGCTAATTGGTCGATAGTTTGACGCAAGTGATCTATCGCCTTTCTTAAAAACTGGTATCACATTAGCAGCTTTCCATAACTCTGGCACTCTGCCTGACTCTAGTGATTTATTAAATATGGTAGACAGTGGCTCGGAAAGCTCCTCTTTGCATTCTTTAAGCACCCTGGCAAACACTTCATCCGGCCCTGGGGATTTGTTTGGTTTGAGTTTAACTATTTGTTTAATTACATCCTCCCTGGTAACTGCTAAAGTAGTCAACCTGTCCTCGTCCCCACCCACATAGATTTGTTCGGCTGAAGGCATATTGTTAAATTCCTCTTTAGTAAATACAGATATATAATATTTATTAAAAATACTACTCATCTCTTCATCACTATCTGTTATTTGACCTGTCTCAGTTTTTAATGGACATATCCTTTCCCTTACACCCAGAGATCACAGTAACGTGATGCATCAAATGAACAAATCAATTTGTTTATCCTTTCCCTAATCTTTGTCCGGATTAACTGGAAAAACCCTTTAGGATTTGTCTTTGCTTGCTCTGTTATGCGAATTTCATAGTTTCTTTTTGCTTTCCTTATCTCTTTTTTAGTATTTCTAACCAGTTGTACGAATTCCTGTTCTAAACTGACTTCCCCATTCATAATCCTTTTGTACCACGCTCTCTTTTTACTTATAAGGTTCTTCAGATCCTTTGTTATCCACTTTGGATCATTAGTATTGGATCTATTCAATTTATATGGTATACTACATTCCTGGGCTTCGTTTAGAATATTTTTAAATAGGTTATATTTTGAATCCACATTGAAAACCCCATTTATGTCACCTATCGCTGGATTCACGTCTAGCTCCAAGACCGGCCCACCCCCTACACCACTTCTCCTTCACTTTTATGTAAGCACTTCTACTTTGACTTGAGTAGCAACATCTGCAAATTTGCAGATGATACAAAAATCGGTAGGGAAATTAACACGGAAGAAGACTCACTATCACTTCAAGATGATCTAGATAGGGTTTTGAAATGGTCAAAAGACAGGCAGATGCAGTTTAATGCTGTTAATTGTAAAGTTCTGAGGCTAGGTAATGATGAAAGAATTACAAGATACGAGCTGGATGGTGTTGAGATTGCGAAGTTGGATTGTTAAAGGGATCTGGGAGTTATAATTAGTAAGAATTTAAAACAAAAGGATCAATGCCTGAATGTTCGTAATAAGGGAAATAGGACACTTAGATTTATTAATCGAAGCGTTAGTAACAAGACACCTGGTGTGGTTCTTCAGCTATATCTTGCTCTGGTTAGGCCCCATTTGGATTATGCAGTTAAGTTTTGGTCGCCGTACTATAGAATGGATATAAATTCACTTGAACATGTCCAGCATAGGATGACTAAGTTAATTCCCCAAATTAGAAATCTTTCATATGAAGAAAGATTAACAAAGCTTAAATTGCATTCACTGGAAAGGCAAAGAGTTAGGGGTGACATGATAGAGGTTTACAAGTTGTCGGAACCCGACACACACACACACATAACATAGTATCCCCTTTTTTGTTTTACCTTTAGGAAAGAAAATGGGAGATCCCGTGATGTCATAGACAACACGTATAATTACAATGTTCTAATATTGCTTATACAACAGTCTTCTATTTAAATTTAACAAAAAAGTAATCAACAAGACTGAATATAATTACTAACACCAAAATGTAGCATGATTCCCTTGTTAATGTAGAATTACTTTAGAAGTGGAACCAAGAGTTCAGGGGCGTTGGTAGCCCAGGGCGTCACTTACTGACGCTCCCACTCACACTCAACAATAACAAACGGGGCTCGTGTGTTGCGATACTGGTCACATAGGATAGACCTACACTGTCCCAAGAAACTACCATAGCGACACCACTAATTCAACTAGAGCACTCCAGTATCCGGCTTACCAAGTATCCTGTATTTGTTTAAATTTGTGTGCACATTTTTAACATTTATTAGATAAGTCGGTTATATGTATGGAAACCCCAAACCACAATGTCAATTGTGATAGGAGCAGCAAGAAGCTGTGCAGACAGTTGGACCATACACATAATTTACCTAGCTGTTTGCCAACGCTTGTAACCACACGGCCGCCATTACGTGGCACAAAGAGGCACAGAGCCACACCCAAATTGATGCTAAATCTACACAGCCTTAGCAGGCCCCTACAACAGGCTCAGCTAAGCCCTCTTTTGTTATAGTAGTATTAGTATTCATAATTAGTAATTATTACTAGTAGATTAAACCACCATATGTGGTATGATATAATAATAAGGTGAACCACCACATGTGTATAATAATTATAATCAAGGGTAAACAATTGGTAGTTTAAGAAGGAGCCATCTCAAAGTGGTATAAGCTACTAATTGTCCCCCCAACAGTGTGTGAGATAATTTCAGGCAGTTTAAACAAGTACATACAGTTCACTCAATTAATTCTTACTTACTAAGAAAATAAATAAGACAGAACTTTATCTTATTAAAGTCAATTTAAAAAAAGAGAATAGCTGCCTGGAGTTTTTCCCCACATTGTTTTGGTCCTTCGAACCGGATACTAGATCCTGATATACATAACATTAGTGCAATATTTCCTACACACATTATAGCAGGAAGACACTGCTATATTTTTGCATTTTTTATAGCCTAACTTTTCAATCTCATAGCAAACAGAACTTACAACAAGCACTATTATTGTTCTGAGGCCTGTACCAAAGGAACAATTGTGCTTTTTTCATTACAAGAGGTTGATAAGAGGCTACTTTACTTATAAGTTACTTATAAATGTTTTGTAGTTATAAGTTATATAAACATTACTTTAATATTGCCCCATTACTGTAACAATTACTGCATGCCACATTATTTACAAATAATTCTTGCACAAGGGTAGGACATTTTAGGCTGGTGTTGTACAACAACCTAGTCTAATTTATTGTGCTAACCTGGTGTAAGGGTAAGAATTTTACACTTGTCTAGAGTTGAACACATATTACAACCTAGCAAGTACATATTTTTATGCAGTATTTAAGACAACCCGAGTTGTGTTGTCAACATGATATTAATATAACTATAGGCATAATTTAACTATAATCATATCACCTTTGAGTGTTAACCTGTGTCTCTGTACCAACCAAGAGTGATAAAGAAGGGCTAACTTGTGGAATTCCAACATTGATGCAGGCTTACCACTCAAATTATAGAGTGTATGATTATATAGTGTATTTTATAAATGATAAACAGCTCTAGTTCGAAAACTAGTTACTCTACTAATTCAAGTGCCAGAAATAGTCAAAGTCCATACGACTAGCAAGTACTTCCAAGATGTCTACTGTCAAAAATGTAAAATTAACCCTCACTAGCTTGAAGGGTCAAATCAAGGCAGATTAGCCAATGTGAAGACTTGAGTAACCAAACTCCAGTTAATTATGCAGCACTGGAAAACTATCTTAAGCTTGCACGGAACAAATATGACCGTGTGTTGCAACAAATGATAGAATATCAAGATTTACTTAAGCTTACCAGTATTGATGAAGATACAATGAACAACGTACTACAAGAACACTCTGATTACGAAGATGCATTGTTTGTAAAGTTACAACACTATGACGATATAATAAACGCAAATAAAGCCAATACGAATATTGTAGCCACAACTTCCCAGAACCAGACAGCTCCAGAAGTCAAATTACCATCACTCAGTCTCCCAACTTTTTCTGGAACAGAGGACGAGAGTTGGGACTGTTTCTGGAGCAAATTTGTCGATTCTGTGGATTCTAATGCCAATGTACCAAAGACAACAAATTTTACATATTTACAGAGTGTCTTGAAGGATGAAGCGTTTCAGGTGGTCTGTAATCTGAATCACACAGATGACGATTATGACAATGCCGTACAGCTCCTGAAGGATAATTATGCAAAACCCGAAAGGACTATCAGAATTCTAACCCTGAAGCTGTTAGATATTAAACCTCCAAATAATACAGCAGGCTCACTCCAAGCCTTTAGATTGGAGCTTGAGTCTTTGCTCAAGGCACTTAATAAAAATAAAGTGGACTTGGATGCATCAGACTGGATAATCCAAGTCCATATGACAAGCAAATTACCCAGTGACATACTGGATAAGTTGTTTGTGTTATTTGGTATGTCATCTTTAACAGTAACGGAGATTACAAAAGGGTTACAAACCATCATAGAACGAGAAAGAGTTAACCCAGATGGAAAAGCGGCATCTAAACCGTCTACTACTAATAGTAAACAATAGAGTACAAACAGTACTCAAAACAAATCCAAGACAACTTCTCCCTCCCCAAAGTGGAAACAAGGCAGTGTGGGCACATATGCAGTTGGTCCCTCGAAACCTACAGATAACGCGCCACCCAAATCGGTGACTCCTCAAGATACTGTTAACGTCTGGAGAGCATATGTGTTTTGTGAGCAACCACATTCCCTGTACAATTGCAGACGTTACCCTGATCGTGCAACATGCATAAAACGACTCAAGGAGTTACATAGATGTACCAAGTGTATAAGGGAACATCATCCCGACACCTGCACAACTCCAATACGCACCTGCAATAGGTGCCATAAGGGTCAACACCATACAGCACTTTGTGGGGACTCAAGTACAAAGTCTGCCAAACCACAGGAGGAGGAAGGAACTACCACTTCAGTACAGCATTGTACTGTGTTACCTGACATAAGTGTCTTCTCAACAAGGTCTAACCCCCCATCAGCTCTACCTACTGCACGATTGATCATTAGAAATGGAGAGAACAAGGCAACCGTACGTGGATTATTTGATCAAGGGTCCCAACTGACCCTTGAAGGAGTTATCAAAGGAGTTGGTAGATACACTGAAACTTACACCTGTAGAGGAGACACGAATAAACATAGCAGGATTCCTGACTGACTCAGGAGCCCAAGTTTACAGGGTAGTACGACCCAAAGTACGATTAGGAGGTTATGTACGAAAAGTACCAGCACTGGTCGTAGATAGATTCCCAACAGACCTGTATGTAGATGGTCTAGGAACAACAGCCAAATTCCTGGAAGAAAAGGGAGTTCCTTTGGCTGATAAAATTACATCGGACAACCTTTCCAATATTGGAATCCTTATGGGGTCAGATGTCTACCATAAGTTTATCAAAGGAAAGGAAGATCACCACGGTATGAACGTGTTACCATCTGCAGGTGGCTATTTACTAACAGGCCCAGTATTACGGCTAAAACAATCCGCACCTGTTGACCACCAACATGCCAACACAGTAATGCTTGCATGACTAGGAGACCAGTCTCCACTGCAACTCAGAGACATGTCCGAGGATGAGCTTGATCCCCCAGTACATAAGTTATGGGACCTGGCTGTGAGGGAATCTAGATTCCCTCAGCTAGTTTTCCTAGTTTCTAGATTAGGCTAGTCGTTCTAGGGACTCTAGAAACTGAAGCTTTCAAACTAACATATACTTGTGGGGTGTTGAATGAAAGCTTATGTTATGGACTATCATTTGTGAGTAGTCAGAAGTCTGTGATTGCTCTGTAGAGAGAATTACAGAGATTTTCCTGTTTCTGTGAAATAGGATGAGGAGGTGAGAGTGAAGTGGTATGTGAGGTACTTGACTCAAACCGTTAGAGGTGGGGGGAGAGTGGGGTGAACGTTGCCCCCCCCCCCCCCCTCCATGTGAGACATTGCGCCTTGTCTTTAGGCCTCCCCCATCTTGTGACGTCACAGGACGCTTGAGGGTGAGTGAGGCCTGTGATTGGGGTAGGCATGTATGCTCCGAGCTGTGTTTTGGCGCGAAAGGCTGTGATTGGTAGCGGCATGAGGGAACAGTGCCGGCTTCGTGCTGATTGGTCAAGACAAAGTAGGGGAGGAGGTATGGGCATTTTGAGTTTCCTTAGCCCGCGAAATCGTCAGTTTGAGCAGGGTAGCAGGTGGACGAGCACGTATCTGGGTGGAGGGGGGGAGTTTTCCCCCTCCACCCCCGTTAATCGCAGACGCTACCGTGTTGTCTAGCAGGGATGGCAATCCTGCCATCCCGGGTTGTGTCTAGGCCCAATTTTCGTGAAATTTGAGGGCCGACGAGGTACGGAAGGATCAGTAAAATAGCCTCAGAGACAGTGGGCACCCATGAGGCAGCTGGCAGAGCCTCATGGTGTAACAGGTGGTTTGAATATCCTGTCTAGTGTAGAACTATTGGTGGAATCAGGGCAGTGTAATTGTGGTGAGATTACAGGCCCCTGTGGGACTTTGAATTCCACCCTGTTGGTCCGCCCGGTGGTGACGCCGCCGGCCATTGTCAGCCCAGTGTAGAGCAATGCAGGCTCTGGTTTGCTGGAGTTGTTGGTGATTCCCCATCCACGTGTGTATGCCCGGTGGCCACCCCCAGGCCACCCCGGCCACCCGCCGCATGGCCCGGCCGCTCGGCCCGGCCCGGCTCGGCCAACCCCGCCTGGCCCGGCCCGGCTCGGCCAACCCCACCTGGCCGCGCGCCGGCTACCCCGCCTGCCCGCGCTCCGGCCACCACCCCCCTCTCAGCTCGGGAGGGGCGCTGTGGGCCACACGGTGGCCACATGCCTTGGCCACCTCCTTGGGCCACTTGGCCACTTTCCCGGGACAGCCTAGGGCCACATCTTGTCAACGCATGAGGAGCAAGCTAAGTGTTGACAGCTAGAGTGGTAGTGACCTGGGAAATAAGTTAAATAGTTAGAGGAAAACGTGAGTACAATAGTCAGTGTAACAGTGTCTCAGTATTAGTGGAAATTCACGGTAAAGCTGTGTTGTCCCATAGCCCTGCCAGGCTAGGGAAGCAGCTGAGAGACAGCTGTCTGTAGCACGTCCAGGTGACTGGTAGGGCGGTACCTGGAGATAGATGTTGTACACGACCACACTGTAGTATTATCATATATATAAGTGTGTAGACTGACTCGAGTATGTAACCGGTCAGTGTAGAGATTTACCATATAAGTGATCCAGCCTGTCGATTCTATATAATCGTTCAGACTTGATTAATGCCATAGAGTACCGCATACAAATTGTATCATTAGAGGTAGGCAGGCCAGGTTGCAGGGATGTCAGTGGGTACCCTGAGGTCTGTGTAGTTAGTTACATTTACCTGATGATATAATTTTCATTGATTATGTGAATGCCATTTCTATATGTTCATTTGCATGTTTTATGTACTGTGTTGTGTGGTGAGTCAGTAGATGTGATTGCTGACTGATTGCCTAATGATGTCATTAGCATGTGGGGTATGCTGATGGCATCATTATGTTGCAGGTTTGTGCAGTGTTGTTATCAGTTTATACGATATTATTGCTGCCCTGAGAGCTGTGTTGAGGGTTTAAGGGACCTCTAGGATTATTCAGGGGAATTCACAGTACTTAATGAAAGCAGGCAGTTGATTGGTTAATTGCCTTGCTGAGGTAAGTGTGTGTTCACAGTAGTCCTTTGCAACGGTTGCAAGATAAGGGGGGCAGTAATATTGGTATACTCTTGTTGTTGCACAACCGTGTGTCATTACTGTGTGGGCACAGTAATTAACGAGTTGCAGTAGCCGCAACCGTATGTGGGCAGTGCATTTGTGTTGTTGCATGCCATTGTAGGGTGGCCTATGTAACACTGGGGTTACTTTGTTTCTTTAAGTTGTGTTGAGGACTTAGGGATTCAATGAGTTAATAATTGGGGAATTAACTGGATAAGGGGTGCACACCTATTGTGGAGTGAGTGAGGGCTGTTATGAGAGAACAGCGTTGAGCTTGAGTGAGATACGTCTCGGGAGCAATTAATTGTCCGTGTGACAACTAATTGACCACTCTAGCTAATTATGTAATTAGCCTTCTCATCATGAATTCACGTAGTGGGAGAGGATCTGTCAGTATTTGTGTTAACGTAATTTGCTCGAGACTAATTACCTTTCTGGGGTATAGCAATTAGTGGCTCATGTTAATTAGTGGAGTAATTAACATCGGGAGGTCTCAGATGACTCGGTAAAGCGAGGTCATGGAGCTAGCATAAATCGTTGTATTAATCATATCCTGTCTGAGGACAGTGGATTAATGGCACTTAATTAGTTAATTCGGGGTAAACTCCTTTCCCGTGAATTCACAGTGTTTGATGAGACCTGCTTAGGCAGTGCGGAGTGAGACGTATTTATGGATGATTAATTATCGGTCCTGGTGACAGTTAATTAATTGCTCGGAGTTAATTAAGGTAATTAACACTCACTAGTAATTTTTTGACACAGACTGTTGAGAAGCTACCAAGTTAGGGTAGGCTTAGTTAACGTAACTCAATGAGGATGTAATTAGTGGTTCGTTTGACCTTAATTGAGGATTACTCACTGAATACTTGCTAGGAGTCAAGTGTGATGTAATATAAGTTTGATTTATTGTTAACAAGAGAGACAAGTGTTAATGATTAATGTAGAGTATCATCATGTTGTTGTCTAGTGTGAGACAATTGTTTGTGATTACCGTAGTACTTTGTTGCTGACTGCTGCGATCAGTCAATTAACGTAATTAATCACTTCAGGCAATTTCTTTTGGTTGCCGTCTGGTGACGAGAGTAGAGTAATCTAGGGATTTGTGGAGCTGTGTCCCAGAATCCCGCCTTGCCTGTCTTTGTTGCTATTTACAGTGCAACTTCTTGTAGGGAGTTGTAAAGAGTGTTTACACTGGGTTGTGATAGGGGGAGTCACTGTTGGACTACCCGCCTAGTTACGTGGGTCTCTCCTGGGGGGCGGGAGGACCCCTAAGCTTGTGATTATAGTAGCTGTCAGGGAACCTGAGACACTATTGATTGCATGCTTGTGTCTTCAGTGGATATCCTTCATTTGTTCAGTTCATGTTGTCAGCCCGAAGTGTCAGCAAGATGGAGCCTGCTGTCACTTCTTGAGGGGCTGTTGAATAGCTGTGTTGCAAATGCCACTTGATGTACAATAACGTAACCATTCGCTGTGGTGTAACTTAGTCTGTGATATTTTTCTTTGATTTGCAATATTGCGTCATCAGTGGGCACACCTGTGTTCAGGTTAGTTCAGTATGCAGCCTCACGGCAAGGGTTGCTTTTTAGCTGTTTGTTATCGTGCCACTGGATCTATCTTGAGGTTATCTTGAGATGATTTCGGGGCTTTAGTGTCCCCGCGGCCCGGTCCTCGACCAGGCCTCCACCCCCAGGAAGCAGCCCGTGACAGCTGACTAACTCCCAGGTACCTATTTACTGCTAGGTAACAGGGGCATTCAGGGTGAAAGAAACTTTGCCCATTTGCTTCTGCCTCGTGCGGGAATCGAACCCGCGCCACAGAATTACGAATCTTGCACGCTATCCACCAGGCTACGAGGTCCCTAGATGGGTGGATGAATGGACATTAACGTAACGTAAACTCGGTAATGTAGTAGTTAGTCTCTTGTTATTAATACATTGTTATGTTATAGAAAACGGTCTTTGATGTCAACCCTTCAACCATATTGTTCCACCATATTTCTGCATATTATGATTAAATGTTGATGTGATCTTGATATGACGGCTGTTCTTGGGAATTCGAATTCCAATTCATAGCGCCACATCAAATATAAATATTTGATTGTGAGAACCCATCGGTTACCCTTTATTAGTTTTAACATCCTGTTTAACTAGGAGGAGCCAGCGGCCTATTGTGGACAGGTTTTCACCTCTAGTGGTGGAGGCCTGGCGGTTTGCTCCCGCTTTTCCTTTTTCTGTTGGACTCATGCTTAACTGCCGTGAGCAGCCTTTAAACTTGTAGTCCACCTCCTAAGGGAGGTAGGCGTAGAAAAAAATCTCACACTGGCAACTCTTGGCATTGTCCCTGAACAACCTAGCCCAGATGATGACTGGACTTACAAACAATACCTGGACTCAGTTATCTACAGAGAAAATCAGTACTGGGTCAGGTTACCATGGAAGCTGAATCACCCTCAGCTACCCGTCAACCATTTTATGGCACAAAACCAACTAAGATCACAGGTGTTGCGCTTACAAAGACAACCTGAGAACTTGAAGTTGTACCATGAAATAATACAGAAGCAGCTCGATGACAAATTTATCGAAGTTGTAACAAATGATAACCCAAAGGAAGGACACTACCTGCCACACCACCCAGTACAGAAGAATTCTGCTACTACCCCACTACGGATAGTATTTAATTGCAGTGCTAAGACGGGGCAGAGTAGTGTTTTGTTAAATGATTGCCTTCAAACTGTCCCTAGCCTGACACAAAGGCTTTACGACGTGCTGTTAAAGTTTCGTATAGGGACTTATGCATATATGGCCGACATTAGCAAGGCATTCCTTAGGGTTGGTCTTCAAGAAGAAGACCGGAACTACATAAAGTTCCTATGGATTAAGGATCCTAACGATCCGAAGAGTGAATTAATCACTTACAGGTTTGTGTCCGTCTTGTTTGGAGCCACGTCCTCTCCATTTCTGCTTCAAGCTACCTTGGATATGCACTTGAAGAAGTCCAATAGCCAGAACAAGACGGAAATTAGCAAAAACCTGTATGTGGATTACAGGTTGTTGGTTGTTCAAGGAACAACCAACAGTGAGAGTAAACTGTTGGACATATACCATGAGATCAACTGATCGCAACTGAATTTTCCGACTACCAAGTACCCGAGATGACAAAGGTACTAGGTGTCCAATGGAACATAACAACAGATCAGCTGACAATCAAGTCAGTGGAGACAGATACCACTAACTTAACAATGAGAAAATTGCTATCACAAGTCAGCAAACCCTTCGACCCATTAGGACTATTAAGTCCAATACTAATTAATGGGAAGAAGTTAATTCAGGAATGTTGGCAACAAAAGATAGGCTGGGATGATCTTCTAACACCTGCCCTACAAGAAAAATGGCAAGGGTTAGCGAAAGATTTAAGTATCCTAGAGTCTGTCAAGTTCCCTCGGAACACAGTAGTAAATGAAAAAGAACCAATTAAGCTACATGTATTTTGTGATGCCTCAGGAAAGGCTTATGACACAGTAGCTTACTTGGTCTCAAATGGGCAAGCCAATTTGCTCACATCAAAGGCCAGAGTGGCACATTTAAAGAAAAGATCACTGCCACAACTGGAATTAGCAGCCTTACTGCTAGGTGTAAGATTGGCTCATTATCTGATCAAGGCCTTAAGCCACATCCACTTTAAAGAAACAGTAGTAAGGTCAGATAATGAGGCAGTGCTACAGTGGGTTAAAAACAATAACAGTAAGAGTCCTTACGTGAGTAACCGTGTTAAGGAAATACGAGAGTTGTCAGCAGGGTATAAACTAAGATATGTACCTACTAAAGAGAATCCAGCTGACTATCTCTCTCGAGGCCTGACTTTACGGCAATTAACAAAGGCAGAGATGTGGTTCAATGGACCTCAGTGGCTAATCAGTGACCAGTGGCCTGAACAAAAGCCACAAGTCATTGTGACCAATGTCACTGTTCCCACTGAGAACCCGGAACTACCTCGGACTTTGGTAATTGATCCTGCTCGGTACTCTGAACTGAACAAACTTATAGGTGTCACCCAAGTAGTGTTTGATTTTCTAAAGAAAATAGGAATCAAGCATAAATTCCCTAGTGCCCTAAGGGGGCATATTCATGAATAATTAAAAGTGGTTCAATTTGCGTATAAATTTATTTATGAAATGTTTATAGAAAGGGCTGCAATTGGTCCACGTTTTCCCATCACACTCTAAATAGAAAAGGAGAAAAAAAATACACAACGTATTATGCAACGAATTTTCAACATTTTCAAATAGTTTCAGGGAACACATGTGTCAACTAAAATCATTTCTATAACACTCAGATATTAAATTTAGCACATAATAAAGGATTGTAGTGATCAGTTTTATCAAAAAAGTGTTTAGTGCAATAATATAATTATTCAAAGTTACCCTTCCAAAAATATGCAATATATGATGTTTATAAATTTTTATAAAATCAACAAATGGACTTTGGACTAAAATGTCTACTAAATGCTGTAGAAGCACGAACTCTACATATAAGGTGTAATTTGCATGTAAATTGATTAATAAATGAAAGCTCTGAAGTACTTTGAAGTTGTAAATTTCTTTCCAGAGTAAAATAAAGATCCAAGTTCGGCCACCTGTAGCTGAGCTTGACTTCAACAGATTTCGTTCATAATTAGCACCCTTGCAGATAGGCATCCATTGAGCAAGGTGTGCAAGTTTCATGCAAATCCCTTGATAACAAAGGAAAAAAAATTGTCAAAAAAAAAAGAAAAAAAAGAAAAATTTTTTTTTTTTTACATATATATATATTGCACATACATATTACAATTATTACAAGAGTTTGTGCTTCTACAGCACATAGTAGACATTTTAGTTGACACATGTGTTCCCTGAGATTATTTGAGAATGCTGAACATTCGTTGCATAATACGTTGTGTATTTTTTTTCTCCTTTTCTGTTTAGAGTGTGATGGTGAAACTTGGACCAGTTGCAGCACTTTCTATAACCATTTCATACATAAATTTATAAGCAAATTGAACCACTTTTAATTTACATGAATATGCCCCCTAAGGTACTCAAAAGAGCTCAGATCGACACATTCGGGACAGAATTTGACAATGTTCCTAAGAAGCTACAACATGATCTGGGTCTCTGGTTAGACACTGACAATTATAACTAATAAGATGCGGAGGACGCTTACAGCATGCTGACATAGATCTGGAAGCAAAAACTCCAATATTGCTCCCTCGTCACCACATAGTAAGCAAACTAATTGTGTTCCATATACACAAATACTGCACTCTGCATGGTGGGGTATTAGATACTCTCACGGACTTAAGACAACAGTACTGGCTACCCCAAGGTAGGCAGACAGTAAAATCAATAATCAAATCCTGTGTTATTTGCCGGAGACACGATGCCAGAGTGTGTCCATATCCTGGCCCTCCTCCACTTCCGAAGGAACGAGTCATACATATTCGTCCCTTTGAGACAACAGGAGTAGATTTTACAGGAGCACTAACACTGACAGGCACCAAGGACATGAAACCAGTAAAAGCCTACATCTGTCTTTTTACTTGTGCCACAACAAGGGCAGTCCATCTAGAAATGACTCCCGATATGAGTGCCGAAGCATTCTTACAGGCTTTCCGCAGGTTTGCTTCATGTAGATCTTGTCCTAAGTTAATGATCTCAGACAATGGGTCCAACTTAGTGGCAGGAGAAGCATGTCTGAGGAAAATCTGGACACAACCAAAGGTACGCACGGCCCTAACTCAACGGCAGTGCCATTGGAAATTCATACTTCCCAGAGCACCATGGCATGGAGGCTTCTATGAACGCATGATTGGTACGGTGAAACGTTCCCTACGGAAAACCCTACACCGCCAAAGGATTGACCTACAGGAGCTTCAAACAGTAATCATAGAGATAGAAGCACGAGTTAATAACCGACCGCTTACCTACCTCTCTGATGATGTTTTGCAGCGTGAACCATTAAGTCCAGCTCATCTGATGTATGGGAGACCTCTCAAAACACTTGTGTCCCTTACGGACGAGGAACCAGAGAATCCTTCATATGTCAAAGAGAGTGATTTGGTTCAACGTTTCAAACATCTTTCAAGGGTGATAAGTCGGTGGAATGACGTATGGACTCGTGAATACCTAACAGCTCTGAGGGAGTATCATTACGGGGCAAACAATCCCTATAACAGAATTAACTTGAACCCTGGTGACAGTTCTGGTGGATAGTGATGGACCACGGGTCAAATAGTCTCTGTTCATCCAGACAGCCAGGGCATCTTGAGAATAGTGAAAGTAAAATGCCGAGGCAACACTACTCTGAAAACTTTAGAGAAATTAGTACCTATATAACTGGCCAGGAAAGAAGACGTGCAACGACTTCCAGCACCTGATGCGCCAGTACGGGACATATGTCCCCAAAGGACTGCTGCACAACAATGTAAACTCAAATTAAAGCAGCACTATAATTCTGAAGGAGAAGAATAAAGTGATTGCAGTCCTTTCCGGGACTTCGACCCGTGTTCTTCCCCCCTCCCCGGAATTATGTCAGAATCCGACACACACACACACACACACACACACATAACATAGTATCCCCTTTTTTGTTTTACCTTCAGGAAAGAAAATGGGAGATCCCGTGACGTCATAGACAACACGTATAATTACAATGTTCTAATATTGCTTATACAACAGTCTTGTATTTAAATTTAACAAAAAAGTAATCAACAAGACTGAATATAATTACTAACACCAAAATGTAGCATGATTCCCTTGTTAATGTAGAATTACTTTAGAAGTGGAACCAAGAGTTCAGGGGCGTTGGTAGCCCAGGGCATCACTTACTGACGCTCCCACTCACACTCAACAATAACAAACGGGGCTCGTGTGTTGCGATACTGGTCACATAGGATAGACCTACTCTGTCCCAAGAAACTACCATAGCGACACCACTAATTCAACTAGAGGACTCCAATATCCGGCTTACCAAGTATCCTGTATTTGTTTAAATTTGTGTGCACATTTTTAACATTTATTAAAAAAAAAAAAATCAAAATGTTTATTTAGGTAAGGTACATACATAAAACAGATTTTACAAAGAGTGATGGATTTATAGTTAGGGCTAGTACATACAATGCCTAAAGCCACTATTACTCAAAGCGTTTCGGGCATAAAAAACTTAAATGACTAAAGCTTAATACTATTTGAGCATAAAGAGTAAAATGAAAACATAGCTGAAAAAGCAGCACAAATACAATTCTGTCGACAAACAGCGCTCTTTAAAAAAACAGACATTGGATGACATTAGAGGGGTAAGGTAGGTTACAGGGAATTTATTAGGTATAGCTTCGTTTTTATCTTAACTGGTTGAGAGAGGTACAGTCTTTAACATGGTTGGGAAGGTCATTCCACAATCTGGGTCCCTTGATTTGTAGAGCATTTCTAGAGCATTTATCATAGCAATATGGAAGTTGTAGTGAAGGACCTGGTGACTCTAATGGGAGCCCTGAGGACAGAGTTGGACTCTCTGCGGGAGGAGGTGCGTCAGCTTAAAAAACAACGAGAAGTAACGAAGGAGGAGACCAGCAGTAAAGGGACCTCGTCTTGGAGAGTTGCGAAAGACAGGGGCCTTAAGAAGACTTTGATAAAGCCGCCTTCAAACGCCATAGCAACTTCAAATTCATTTGACGTTTTGGAGGACGAGTGCTGTGGAGAGACTGTGGATCGCGCAAAAGGGAAAGCAACGAAGAGAAAGGAAGCGCAGGCCCCTCAGAAAGTAAAGGAAGTACCTAAGCAAACATTAGTTGTGGGAGATTCCCAGATAAGGTATTTGGATAGAACGTTTTGTGCTAGAGATAGGGGGAACAGGTTAAGGGTTTGCTATCCCGGAGCTGGCATTGGTGATATTATAAACAACATGAATGATATTATGGCTGGTAATGGGAACAATCCCATTATTTGCATTAGCGTGGGAGGAAATGATGTTGGTCGAGTCAGGAGTGAGGAACTGATTCAGAGGTATAAAACAGCCATAGAGTTAGTTAGGAGCAAGGGAGGAATCCCGATCATATGTGGCATTCTTCCAAGAAAGGGAGTGGGAAATGAATGGATATCGAGGGCACTTGGTGTCAATTGCCGGCTGGAAAGATATTGCAAATCAAATGCAATATCTTTCATAGACAACTGGGAACACTTCTATGGAAGAAATGAAATGTATGCTCGTGATGGGGTGCATCTATCGAGAGCTGGGGTTGTTGCTGTTGCGAACTCGCTAGAAGAAGTGGTTAGAGGTGTTTGTTTGGGTTTAAACTGTTAGTAGATAGAGGTATGGGAATTGATTTGGAGGAAGGAGGTAATAAAAGTATGTGTTTGTGGGAGAAAGGAATTGGCAAAACGATCAGGGAAAGAGAAGGTCCGCAAAATAACAATTCACTTAGGGTATATTACACTAACAGTAGAAGTCTAAGAAATAAAATTAACGAATTAAATGCTCTTGTCTGCACAGAAAAAATAGATATTATTGCACTTACCGAAACGTGGATGAATGTAGAAAATAGAGAACTATTAGCTGAATATCAAATATATGGATTTAAACTATTTCACACAGATAGATATATTAGACGAGGAGGTGGAGTAGCCATATATGTTAGGGACAATTTGAAATGTAGTCTCAAAGAGGGAATCAAAACAGAGCCACACACAGAAACTATTTGGATTGAATTAAACGAAAAAGCTAAAAATATTATAATAGGAGTAATATATAGGCCACCAAATTTAGACAGAATGGAAGCAAAGCATCTATGGGATGAAATATCTAGAGCATCTAGATCTAACAGTATTTATGTCATGGGTGACTTTAATTTTAGCGGAATAAACTGGTTGAACAAAACAGGGAATAGTGAAGCAGAAGATTTTCTAGAATTAATTGACGATTGCTTTCTTACGCAACACATTAAGGAACCAACACGGGAAAATAATATTTTAGATTTAGTGTTAACTAACAGGGAAACGCAAATTAATGACATCGAAATAGGGAGTGAGCTAGGGAGCAGTGATCACAAAGAAATCAGATTTAGCATAGAATGGAATAGACCAGTAGGAGAAAATTCTGTTAAAGTGCCAGATTTTCGAAAAGCTGATTTTAATAGCCTAAGAAATTTTTTGGGTCAAATTGATTGGAAAGGCTTGGGTATGGGGTGTGGGCCGGTCTTGGAGCGAGACATGAACCCAGCGATAGGTGACTTAAATGGGGATTTCGATGTGGATTCAATATATAACTTATTTAAGAATATTCTAAACAAAGCACAGGAACGTAGTATACCATACAAATTGAATAGATCGTATACTAATGACCCAAAGTGGATAACAAAGAATTTGAAGAACCTTATAGGTAAAAAGAGAGCTTGGTACAAAAGGATTAAAAATGGGGAGGTCACTTTAGAACAGGAATTCGTACAACTGGTTAGAAATGTTAAAAAAGAGATAAGGAAAGCAAAAAGAAACTATGAAGTTCGCATAGCAGGGCAAGCAAAGACAAATCCTAAAGGGTTTTTTCAGTTATATCGTACTAAGACTAGGGAAAGGATAGGTCCATTAAAAACTGAGACAGGTCAAATAACAGATAGTGATGAAGAGATGAGTAGTATTTTTAATAAATATTTTGTATCTGTATTTACTAAAGAGGAACTTAACAATATGCCTTCAGCCGAACAAGTCTATGTGGGTGGGGACGAGGACAGGTTGACGAGTTTAGCAGTTACCAGGGAGGATGTTCTTAAACAAATAGTAAAACTCAAACCAAACAAATCCCCAGGGCCGGATGAAGTGTTTGCTAGGGTGCTTAAAGAATGCAAAGAGGAGCTTTGTGACCCACTGTCAACCATATTTAATAAATCAATAGAGTCAGGCAGAGTGCCAGAGTTTTGGAAAGTTGCTAATGTGATACCAGTTTTTAAGAAAGGAGATAGATCACTTGCGTCTAACTATCGACCAATTAGCCTAACGTCTATTGTGGGAAAGTTACTCGAATCTATAATAGCAAATAAAATTCGTCTTCATCTTGAAAAACATAAATTAATAATTGAGTCGCAACATGGTTTTATAAATGGCCGTTCATGTTTAACAAATTTGTTATCTTTTTATTCTAGCATTGTTGAGGCAGTTGATAGTGGTAAGGATTGCGATGTTGTATACCTTGACTTTAGCAAAGCTTTTGATACAGTGCCACATGAAAGACTGATTAAAAAAATAGAGTCTCATGGTATTGGGGGTGCTATATTAAGCTGGATTAGGGCATGGCTATACCAAAGGAAACAGAGAGTTAGTATAAATGGAATCAAGTCAGAGTGGGAAAATGTTGTAAGTGGAGTGCCTCAAGGCTCTGTCCTGGGACCTCTGTTGTTTATAATATATATAAATGATTTAGATTCAGGTTTGAGTAGCAACATTTGCAAATTTGCCGATGATACGAAAATCGGTAGGGAAATTAATTCGGAGGAGGACTCACTATCACTTCAAGTTGATCTAGATAGGGTTTTGAAATGGTCAAAGGATTGGCAGATGCAGTTTAATGCTGATAAATGTAAAGTTCTGAGGTTAGGTAATGATGATAGAGTTACAAGATACGAGCTAGATGGTGTTGTGATTGCGAAGTCGGATTGCGAAAGAGATCTGGGAGTTATGATTAGTAAGAATTTAAAACAAAAGGATCAATGCATAAATGTTCGTAATAAGGCAAATCGGACACTTGGATTTATTAATCGCAGCGTTAGTAACAAGACACCTGGTGTGGTTCTCAAGCTATATCTTGCTCTAGTTAGGCCCCATTTAGATTATGCAGTTCAGTTTTGGTTGCCATATTATAGAATGGATATAAATTCACTTGAACGTGTCCAGCGTAGGATGACTAAGTTAATTCCCCAAATTAGAAATCTTTCATATGAAGAAAGATTAACAAAGCTTAAGTTGCATTCACTGGAAAGGCGAAGAGTTAGGGGTGACATGATAGAGGTTTACAAGTGGATGAATGGACATAACCGGGGGGATATTAATAGGGTATTAAAAGTATCAACACAGGACAGAACACGAAACAATGGATATAAATTGGATAAGTTTAGATTTAGGAAAGACTTGGGTAAATACTGGTTCAGTAACAGGGTTGTTGATTTGTGGAACCAATTGCCGCGTAACATTGTGGAGGTGGGGTCCCTCGATTGTTTCAAGCACGGGTTGGACAAGTATATGAGTGGGATTGGGTGGTTATAGAATAGGAGCTGCCTCGTATGGGCCAATAGGCCTTCTGCAGTTACCTTTGTTCTTATGTTCTTATGTTCTTATGTTTGATTAAGTCGTACTCTAGGAATATCAAAACTGTATTTATTTCTGGTGTGGTGCTCATGGGTTCTGTTACAACCTTCTATGAAGCTTTTGAAGTCAGAATTGGCATTACAGTTTAGCGTTTTATATATGTATAATACACAAGAGAGAATGTGCAGTGACTTAATATCTAACATATTCAGAGATTTGAGTAGGGGTACCGAGTGATGTCTGGGGCCAGAGTTGGATATTGTCCTAATAGCAGCTTTGTGTTGAGTAATTAGAGGACGTAAATGATTTTGGGTAGTAGAACCCCAAGCACAAATACCATAGTTGAGATATGGATAGACGAGGGAGTAAAAGAGAGTCACCAGGGCAGGGCGTGGTACGTCTACGTCTACGTCTATTAGATAAGTCGGTTATATGTATGGAAACCCCAAACCACAATGTAAATTGTGATAGGAGCAGCAAGAAGCTGTGCAGACAGTTGGACCATACACATAATTTACCTAGCTGTTTGCCAACGTTTGTAACCACACGGCCGCCATTACGTGGCACAAAGAGGCACAGGGCCACACCCAAATTGATGATAAATCTACACAGCCTTAGCAGGCCCCTACAACAGGCTCAGCTAAGCCCTCTTTTGTTATAGTAGTATTAGTATTCATAATTAGTAATTATTACTAGTAGATTAAACCACCATATGTGGTATGATATAATAATAAGGTGAACCACCATATGTGTATAATAATTATAATCAAGGGTAAACAATTGGTAGTTTAAGAAGGAGCCATCTCAAAGTGGTATAAGCTACTAATTGTCCCCCCAACAGTGTGTGAGATAATTTCAGGCAGTTTAAGAACATAAGAACTTAAGAACAAAGGTAACTGCAGAAGGCCTATTGGCCCATACGAGGCAGCTCCTATTCTATAACCACCCAATCCCACTCATATACTTGTCCAACCCGTGCTTGAAACAATCGAGGGACCCCACCTCCACAATGTTACGCGGCAATTGGTTCCACAAATCAACAACCCTGTTACTGAACCAGTATTTACCCAAGTCTTTCCTAAATCTAAACTTATCCAATTTATATCCATTGTTTCGTGTTCTGTCCTGTGTTGATACTTTTAATACCCTATTAATATCCCCCCGGTTATGTCCATTCATCCACTTGTAAACCTCTATCATGTCACCCCTAACTCTTCGCCTTTCCAGTGAATGCAACTTAAGCTTTGTTAATCTTTCTTCATATGAAAGATTTCTAATTTGGGGAATTAACTTAGTCATCCTACGCTGGACACGTTCAAGTGAATTTATATCCATTCTATAATATGGCGACCAAAACTGAACTGCATAATCTAAATGGGGCCTAACTAGAGCAAGATATAGCTTGAGAACCACACCAGGTGTCTTGTTACTAACGCTGCGATTAATAAATCCAAGTGTCCGATTTGCCTTATTACGAACATTTATGCATTGATCCTTTTGTTTTAAATTCTTACTAATCATAACTCCCAGATCCCTTTCGCAATCCGACTTCGCAATCACAACACCATCTAGCTCGTATCTTGTAACTCTATCATCATTACCTAACCTCAGAACTTTACATTTATCAGCATTAAACTGCATCTGCCAATCCTTTGACCATTTCAAATCCCTATCTAGATCAACTTGAAGTGATAGTGAGTCCTCCTCCGAATTAATTTCCCTACCGATTTTCGTATCATCGGCAAATTTGCAAATGTTGCTACTCAAACCTGAATCTAAATCATTTATATATATTATAAACAACAGAGGTCCCAGGACAGAGCCTTGAGGCACTCCACTTACAACATTTTCCCACTCTGACTTGATTCCATTTATACTAACTCTCTGTTTCCTTTGGTATAGCCATGCCCTAATCCAGCTTAATATAGCACCCCCAATACCATGAGACTCTATTTTTTTAATCAGTCTTTCATGTGGCACTGTATCAAAAGCTTTGCTAAAGTCAAGGTATACAACATCGCAATCCTTACCACTATCAACTGCCTCAACAATGCTAGAATAAAAAGATAACAAATTTGTTAAACATGAACGGCCATTTATAAAACCATGTTGTTTAAACAAGTACATACAGTTCACTCAATTAATTCTTACTTACTAAGAAAATAAATAAGACAGAACTTTATCTTATTAAAGTCAATTTAAAAAAGAGAATAGCTGCCTGGAGTTTTTCCCCACACAAGTGGATGAATGGACATAACAAAGTGGATATTAATAGGGTATTAAAAGTATCAACACAAGACAGAACGAGAAACAATGGGTATAAATTGGATAAGCTTAGATTTAGGAAAGACTTGGGTAAATACTGGTTCGGTAACAGGGTTGTTGATTTGTGGAACCAATTACCGCGTAACGTGGTGGAGTCCCTCGATTGTTTCAAACGCGGGTTGGACAAGTATATGAGTGGGATTAACATAAGAACAAAGGCAACTGCAGAAGGCCTATTGGCCCATACGAGGCAGCTCCTATCTATAACCACCCAATCCCACTCATATAATTGTCCAACCCTCACTTGAAACAATCGAGGGACCACCTCCACCACGTTACACGGCAATTGGTTCCACAAATCATCAACCTTGTTACTGAACCAGTATTTACCCAAATCTTTCCTAAATCTAAACTTATCCAATTTATACCCATTGTTTCGTGTTCTGTCTTGTGTTGATACTTTTAATACCCTATTATTATCCCCCCTGTTATGTCCATTCATCCACTTGTAAATCTCTATCATGTCTCCCCTAACTCTTCGCCTTTCCAGTGAATGCAACTTAAGCTTTGTTAAGCCTAAGTTAATGCAACTTAAGCTTTGTTTTAAGGATTGGGTGGTTATAGATAGGAGCTGCCTCGTATTGGCCAATAGGCATTCTGCAGTTACCTTGTTCTTATGCTAGTACTACTAGTTCTACTTATGCTATTACTACTACTTCTACTTCTACTTATGCTAGTACTACTACTTCTACTTATCCTAGTACTACTGCTTCTACTTCTACTTATGCCATTACTACTACTTCTACTTATGCTATTACTACTACTTCTACTTCTACTTATGCTAGTACTACTACGTCTACTTATCCTAGTACTACTACTTCTACTTGTAACGCTACTCGTAATACTATTAATACTACCGCTATTTCTACTTGCACCACTACTGCTATGTATTTCACTAGTAGTAATACTACTTCAACCACCACTACAAGTTCAACCAATTTTTAAACTACTACAACCCTTACACTTAACAACACTGCTACTATTAAAAATAATAAAAAGTAGGAATCTCTCACCAAAATATTCCAGTTGTTGGACTTGACTGGACGGAGTGAAGACGTTGGTCTTGGTGAAGAAGATGTTGGACCTCTTACGTCGCTTGTAGCGGGAGTCTATGATGTTCCAGTCACTGTCTTCCTGGACCGTCGTCACCGTTCCTGTAACACAAGGTAGTCTGTCAGTCACTGTCTTCCTGGACCGTCGTCACCGTTCCTGTAACACAAGGTAGTCTGTCAGTCACTGTCTACCTGGACCGTCGTCACCGTCCCTGTAACACAAGGTAGTCTGTCAGTCACTGTCTACCTGGACCGTCGTCACCGTCCCTGTAACACAAGGTAGTCTGTCAGTCACTGTCTACCTGGACCGTCGTCACCGTCCCTGTAACACAAGGTAGTCTGTCAGTCACTGTCTACCTGGACCGTCGTCACCGTCCCTGTAACACAAGGTAGTCTGTCAGTCACTGTCTACCTGGACCGTCGTCACTGTTCCAGGAACACAAGGTAGTCTGTCAGTCACTGTCTACCTGGACCGTCGTCACTGTTCCTGGAACACAAGGTAGTCTGTCAGTCACTGTCTACCTGGACCGTCGTCACTGTTCCTGGAACACAAGGTAGTCTGTCAGTCGGTCAGGTGAAGTCACAGTGAGAGGTTGTGTTAACCGGAGCTCCTGAGTGTTGTTATATTATCATAGCAATATGGAAGTTGTAGTGAAGGACCTGGTGACTCTAGTGGGAGCCCTGAGGACAGAGTTGGACTCTCTGCGGGAGGAGGTGCGTCAGCTTAAAAAACAACGAGAAGTAACGAAGGAGGAGACCAGCAGTAAAGGGACCTCGTCTTGGAGAGTTGCGAAAGACAGGGGCCTTAAGAAGACTTTGATAAAGCCGCCTTCAAACGCCATAGCAACTTCAAATTCATTTGACGTTTTGGAGGACGAGTGCTGTGGAGAGACTGTGGATCGCGCAAAAGGGAAAGCAACGAAGAGAAAGGAAGCGCAGGCCCCTCAGAAAGTAAAGGAAGTACCTAAGCAAACATTAGTTGTGGGAGATTCCCAGATAAGGTATTTGGATAGAACGTTTTGTGCTAGAGATAGGGGGAACAGGTTAAGGGTTTGCTATCCCGGAGCTGGCATTGGTGATATTATAAACAACATGAATGATATTATGGCTGGTAATGGGAACAATCCCATTATTTGCATTAGCGTGGGAGGAAATGATGTTGGTCGAGTCAGGAGTGAGGAACTGATTCAGAGGTATAAAACAGCCATAGAGTTAGTTAGGAGCAAGGGAGGAATCCCGATCATATGTGGCATTCTTCCAAGAAAGGGAGTGGGAAATGAATGGATATCGAGGGCACTTGGTGTCAATTGCCGGCTGGAAAGATATTGCAAATCAAATGCATATTATCATAGCAATATGGAAGTTGTAGTGAAGGACCTGGTGACTCTAGTGGGAGCCCTGAGGACAGAGTTGGACTCTCTGCGGGAGGAGGTGCGTCAGCTTAAAAAACAACGAGAAGTAACGAAGGAGGAGACCAGCAGTAAAGGGACCTCGTCTTGGAGAGTTGCGAAAGACAGGGGCCTTAAGAAGACTTTGATAAAGCCGCCTTCAAACGCCATAGCAACTTCAAATTCATTTGACGTTTTGGAGGACGAGTGCTGTGGAGAGACTGTGGATCGCGCAAAAGGGAAAGCAACGAAGAGAAAGGAAGCGCAGGCCCCTCAGAAAGTAAAGGAAGTACCTAAGCAAACATTAGTTGTGGGAGATTCCCAGATAAGGTATTTGGATAGAACGTTTTGTGCTAGAGATAGGGGGAACAGGTTAAGGGTTTGCTATCCCGGAGCTGGCATTGGTGATATTATAAACAACATGAATGATATTATGGCTGGTAATGGGAACAATCCCATTATTTGCATTAGCGTGGGAGGAAATGATGTTGGTCGAGTCAGGAGTGAGGAACTGATTCAGAGGTATAAAACAGCCATAGAGTTAGTTAGGAGCAAGGGAGGAATCCCGATCATATGTGGCATTCTTCCAAGAAAGGGAGTGGGAAATGAATGGATATCGAGGGCACTTGGTGTCAATTGCCGGCTGGAAAGATATTGCAAATCAAATGCAATATCTTTCATAGACAACTGGGAACACTTCTATGGAAGAAATGAAATGTATGCTCGTGATGGGGTGCATCTATCGAGAGCTGGGGTTGTTGCTGTTGCGAACTCGCTAGAAGAAGTGGTTAGAGGTGTTTGTTTGGGTTTAAACTGTTAGTAGATAGAGGTATGGGAATTGATTTGGAGGAAGGAGGTAATAAAAGTATGTGTTTGTGGGAGAAAGGAATTGGCAAAACGATCAGGGAAAGAGAAGGTCCGCAAAATAACAATTCACTTAGGGTATATTACACTAACAGTAGAAGTCTAAGAAATAAAATTAACGAATTAAATGCTCTTGTCTGCACAGAAAAAATAGATATTATTGCACTTACCGAAACGTGGATGAATGTAGAAAATAGAGAACTATTAGCTGAATATCAAATATATGGATTTAAACTATTTCACACAGATAGATATATTAGACGAGGAGGTGGAGTAGCCATATATGTTAGGGACAATTTGAAATGTAGTCTCAAAGAGGGAATCAAAACAGAGCCACACACAGAAACTATTTGGATTGAATTAAACGAAAAAGCTAATAATATTATAATAGGAGTAATATATAGGCCACCAAATTTAGACAGAATGGAAGCAAAGCATCTATGGGATGAAATATCTAGAGCATCTAGATCTAACAGTATTTATGTCATGGGTGACTTTAATTTTAGCGGAATAAACTGGTTGAACAAAACAGGGAATAGTGAAGCAGAAGATTTTCTAGAATTAATTGACGATTGCTTTCTTACGCAACACATTAAGGAACCAACACGGGAAAATAATATTTTAGATTTAGTGTTAACTAACAGGGAAACGCAAATTAATGACATCGAAATAGGGAGTGAGCTAGGGAGCAGTGATCACAAAGAAATCAGATTTAGCATAGAATGGAATAGACCAGTAGGAGAAAATTCTGTTAAAGTGCCAGATTTTCGAAAAGCTGATTTTAATAGCCTAAGAAATTTTTTGGGTCAAATTGATTGGAAAGGCTTGGGTATGGGGTGTGGGCCGGTCTTGGAGCGAGACATGAACCCAGCGATAGGTGACTTAAATGGGGATTTCGATGTGGATTCAATATATAACTTATTTAAGAATATTCTAAACAAAGCACAGGAACGTAGTATACCATACAAATTGAATAGATCGTATACTAATGACCCAAAGTGGATAACAAAGAATTTGAAGAACCTTATAGGTAAAAAGAGAGCTTGGTACAAAAGGATTAAAAATGGGGAGGTCACTTTAGAACAGGAATTCGTACAACTGGTTAGAAATGTTAAAAAAGAGATAAGGAAAGCAAAAAGAAACTATGAAGTTCGCATAGCAGGGCAAGCAAAGACAAATCCTAAAGGGTTTTTTCAGTTATATCGTACTAAGACTAGGGAAAGGATAGGTCCATTAAAAACTGAGACAGGTCAAATAACAGATAGTGATGAAGAGATGAGTAGTATTTTTAATAAATATTTTGTATCTGTATTTACTAAAGAGGAACTTAACAATATGCCTTCAGCCGAACAAGTCTATGTGGGTGGGGACGAGGACAGGTTGACGAGTTTAGCAGTTACCAGGGAGGATGTTCTTAAACAAATAGTAAAACTCAAACCAAACAAATCCCCAGGGCCGGATGAAGTGTTTCAGCGATAGGTGACTTAAATGGGGATTTCGATGTGGATTCAATATATAACTTATTTAAGAATATTCTAAACAAAGCACAGGAACGTAGTATACCATACAAATTGAATAGATCGTATACTAATGACCCAAAGTGGATAACAAAGAATTTGAAGAACCTTATAGGTAAAAAGAGAGCTTGGTACAAAAGGATTAAAAATGGGGAGGTCACTTTAGAACAGGAATTCGTACAACTGGTTAGAAATGTTAAAAAAGAGATAAGGAAAGCAAAAAGAAACTATGAAGTTCGCATAGCAGGGCAAGCAAAGACAAATCCTAAAGGGTTTTTTCAGTTATATCGTACTAAGACTAGGGAAAGGATAGGTCCATTAAAAACTGAGACAGGTCAAATAACAGATAGTGATGAAGAGATGAGTAGTATTTTTAATAAATATTTTGTATCTGTATTTACTAAAGAGGAACTTAATAATATGCCTTCAGCCGAACAAGTCTATGTGGGTGGGGACGAGGACAGGTTGACGAGTTTAGCAGTTACCAGGGAGGATGTTCTTAAACAAATAGTAAAACTCAAACCAAACAAATCCCCAGGGCCGGATGAAGTGTTTGCTAGGGTGCTTAAAGAATGCAAAGAGGAGCTTTGTGACCCACTGTCAACCATATTTAATAAATCAATAGAGTCAGGCAGAGTGCCAGAGTTTTGGAAAGTTGCTAATGTGATACCAGTTTTTAAGAAAGGAGATAGATCACTTGCGTCTAACTATCGACCAATTAGCCTAACGTCTATTGTGGGAAAGTTACTCGAATCTATAATAGCAAATAAAATTCGTCTTCATCTTGAAAAACATAAATTAATAATTGAGTCGCAACATGGTTTTATAAATGGCCGTTCATGTTTAACAAATTTGTTATCTTTTTATTCTAGCATTGTTGAGGCAGTTGATAGTGGTAAGGATTGCGATGTTGTATACCTTGACTTTAGCAAAGCTTTTGATACAGTGCCACATGAAAGACTGATTAAAAAAATAGAGTCTCATGGTATTGGGGGTGCTATATTAAGCTGGATTAGGGCATGGCTATACCAAAGGAAACAGAGAGTTAGTATAAATGGAATCAAGTCAGAGTGGGAAAATGTTGTAAGTGGAGTGCCTCAAGGCTCTGTCCTGGGACCTCTGTTGTTTATAATATATATAAATGATTTAGATTCAGGTTTGAGTAGCAACATTTGCAAATTTGCCGATGATACGAAAATCGGTAGGGAAATTAATTCGGAGGAGGACTCACTATCACTTCAAGTTGATCTAGATAGGGTTTTGAAATGGTCAAAGGATTGGCAGATGCAGTTTAATGCTGATAAATGTAAAGTTCTGAGGTTAGGTAATGATGATAGAGTTACAAGATACGAGCTAGATGGTGTTGTGATTGCGAAGTCGGATTGCGAAAGGGATCTGGGAGTTATGATTAGTAAGAATTTAAAACAAAAGGATCAATGCATAAATGTTCGTAATACGGCAAATCGGACACTTGGATTTATTAATCGCAGCGTTAGTAACAAGACACCTGGTGTGGTTCTCAAGCTATATCTTGCTCTAGTTAGGCCCCATTTAGATTATGCAGTTCAGTTTTGGTCGCCATATTATAGAATGGATATAAATTCACTTGAACGTGTCCAGCGTAGGATGACTAAGTTAATTCCCCAAATTAGAAATCTTTCATATGAAGAAAGATTAACAAAACTTAAGTTGCATTCACTGGAAAGGCGAAGAGTTAGGGGTGACATGATAGAGGTTTACAAGTGGATGAATGGACATAACTGGGGGGATATTAATAGGGTATTAAAAGTATCAACACAGGACAGAACACGAAACAATGGATATAAATTGGATAAGTTTAGATTTAGGAAAGACTTGGGTAAATACTGGTTCAGTAACAGGGTTGTTGATTTGTGGAACCAATTGCCGCGTAACATTGTGGAGGTGGGGTCCCTCGATTGTTTCAAGCACGGGTTGGACAAGTATATGAGTGGGATTGGGTGGTTATAGAATAGGAGCTGCCTCGTATGGGCCAATAGGCCTTCTGCAGTTACCTTTGTTCTTATGTTCTTATGTTCTTATGTAACACAAGGTAGTCTGTCAGTCACTGTCTACCTGGACCGTCGTCACTGTTCCTGGAACACAAGGTAGTCTCTGTCAAACTCTGTCTTCCTGGAAAGTCCTTTGCTTGCTCTCTATTGACAATTAAACCAATATTTCAGACTTCTTAGAAGTCATTAATTGTCACAATAGGAGCCAATCCTACTTAATTTAAGAGAGGTTTAAGTGGAACTACCCCTATGGGCCACACTATGACACTCACCATACAATCACACTTCACCATGAAAAGTTATATCAAGATAACCACCAATGTATGGCCTCCAACCTCGGACAGACAAGAAAACACTGACCTTCTCACCTATAGATATAGATTGGATCACCAACACAAGTCAATTTATTTTAGGATTTGTTGTACATGGTTTTGTTTGGACCATAGAGTCTATGAACCAACACATTAAGGAACCAACGCGGGAAAATAATATTTTAGATTTAGTGTTAACTAACAGGGAAACACAAATTAATGACATCGAAATAGGGAGTGAGCTAGGGAACAGTGATCACAAAGAAATCAGATTTAGCATAGAATGGAATAGACCTGTAGGAGAAAATTTTGTTAAAGTGCCGGATTTTCGAAAAGCTGATTTTAATAGCCTAAGAAATTTTTTGGGTCAAATAGATTGGAAAGTCTTGGGTATGGGGTGTGGCCCGGTCTTGGAGCGAAACATGAACCCAGCGACAGGTGACGTAAAAGGGGATATCGGTAGGGAAATTCATTCAGAGGAGGACTCACTATCACTTCAAGTTGATCTAAATAGGGGTTTAAAATGGTCAAAAGACTGGCAGATGCAGTTTAATGCTAATAAATGTAAATTTTTGAGGCTAGGTAATGATGATAGAGTTACAAGATATGAGCTAAATGGTGTTGAGATTGCGAAGTCGGATTGCGAAAGGGATCTGGGAATTATGATTAGTAAGAATTTAAAACAAAAGGATCAATGCATGAATGTTCGTAATAAGGCAAATAGGACACTGGGATTTATTAATCGAAGCGTTAGTAACAAGACACCTGGTGTGGTTCTTCAGTTATATCTTGCTCTGGTTAGGCCCCATTTAGATTATGTAGTTCAGTTTTGGTCGCCGTACTATAGAATGGATATAAATTCACTTGAACATATCCCGCGTAGGATGACCAAGTTAATTCCCCAAATTAAAAGTCTTTCATATGAAGAAAGATTAATAAAGCTTAAATTGCATTCACTGGAAAGACGAAGAGTTAGGGGTGACATGATAGAAGTTTACAAGTGAATGAATGGACATAACAAAGGGGATATTAATAGGGTATTAAAAGTATCAACTCAAGACAGAACACGAAACAATGGGAATAAATTGGATAAGTTTAGATTTAGGAAAGACTTGGGTAAATACTGGTTCGGTAACAGGGTTGTTGATTTGTGGAACCAATTACCGCGTAACGTGGTGGAGGTGGGGTCCCTCGATTGTTTCAAGCGCGGGTTGGACATGTATATGAGTGGGATTGGGTGGTTATAGATAGGAGCTGCCTCGTATGGGCCAATAGGCCTTCTGCAGTTACCTTTGTTGTTATGTTCTTAGTGGGAGGACGGGTTGTCTGGGGAGGACGGCCGCTGCTTTAACCAGCCTAGTGTGAGGACGGGTTGTCTGGGGATGACGGCCGCTGCTTTAACCAGCCTAGTGTGAGGACGGGTTGTTGCATCTCGCCAGTTTAAAAGCCTGTGACTAGGTTGAGGACTTTTCGACGCCAAGACCTCTAATCAGTCGCTTTACTGGATGAAATTCATCCCTGGAGTTCCAGCTGTCTCAAGAGAAACTTCGGAGAGGACCAGCCGGGAACCTTTCCTCCGTCATTTACCCGATCCATCCTCCAAATATGACAGAACTCTACGACCATGGAAGGAACGGCCAAAATATGGACCGTTGGACTACTCAAAGTTCATGTTTTTTTCTACTGGAATCAAAAGGGTAAACAAAACTGAAACATGTACCTATTTGTTGCTAGATGAACAGGCCCATTAGAGGAAAGGAAACATATCTTACCATCACCGTCACGTCCAGGAATCGAACTCGAGATTTCCCGAAGACAACTATACTACGAGACCTCTAAATGAATATTTAATTCCCATTATTAAAGGAGGTTATTAATTAGCTTTAACGCATAAAACTGAATTTCAACGGTCATCAACGGTCGCCAACGGATTCCAACGGATTTTATAAGAATAAGAAAAACTTAAGAATAATGGTGACTGCAGAAGGCTTATTGGCCCATACGAGGCAGCTCCTATCTGTAACCACCCAATCCCACTCATAAACGTGTCCAACCCACGCTTGAAACAATCGAGGGACCCCACCTCCACCACGTCCCGCGGCAATTGGTTCCACAAATCAACAACCCTGTTACCGAACCAGTATTTACCCAAGTCTTTCCTAAATCTAAACTTATCCAATTTATACCTGGTGACTCTAGTGGGAGCCCTGAGGACAGAGTAGTGAAGGACCTGGTGACTCTAGTGGGAGCCCTGAGGACAGAGTAGTGAAGGACCTGGTGACTCTAGTGGGAGCCCTGAGGACAGAGTAGTGAAGGACCTGGTGACTCTAGTGGGAGCCCTGAGGACAGAGTAGTGAAGGACCTGGTGACTCTAGTGGGAGCCCTGAGGACAGAGTAGTGAAGGACCTGGTGACTCTAGTGGGAGCCCTGAGGACAGAGTAGTGAAGGACCTGGTGACTAGTGGGAGCCCTGAGGACAGAGTAGTGAAGGACCTGGTGACTCTAGTGGGAGCCCTGAGGACAGAGTTGGACTCTGCGGGAGGAGGTGCGTCGGCTGAAAGAACAACGAGAAGTAACGAAGGAGGAGACCAGTAGTAAAGGGACCTCGTCTTGGAGAGTTGTAAAAGACAGGGGCCTTAAGAAGACCTTGATAAAGCTGCCTTCAAACGCCATAGCAACTGATAATTCATATGACGTTTTGGAGGACGAGTGCTGTGGTGAGACTGCGGATCGCGCAAAAGGGAAAGCAACGAAGAGCAAGGAAGCGCAGGCCCCTCAGAGAGTAAAGGAAGTACCTAAGCAAACCTTAGTTGTGGGAGATTCCCAGATAAGGTGCTAGAGATAGATAGAACGGTTTGTGCTAGAGATAGGGGGAACAGGTTAAGGGTTTGCTATCCCGGAGCTGGCATTGGTGATATTATAAACAACATGAATGATATTATGGCTGGAAATGGGAACAATCCCATTATTTGCATTAGCGTGGGAGGAAATGAGGTTGGTCGAGTTAGGAGTGAGGAACTGATTCAGAGGTATAAAACAACTATAGAATTAGTTAGGAGCAGGGGAGGAATCCCGATCATATGTGGCATTCTTCCAGGAAAGGGAGTGGGAAATGAATGGATATCGAGGGCACTTGGTGTCAATTGCCGGCTGGAAAGATATTGCAAATCAAATGCAATATCTTTCATAGACAACTGGGAACACTTCTATGGAAGAAATGAAATGTATGCTCGTGATGGGGTGCATCTATCGAGAGCTGGGGTTGTTGCTGTTGCGAACTCGTTGGAAGAAGTGGTTAGAGGTGTTTGTTTGGGTTTAAACTGTTAGTAGATAGAGGTATTGGAATTGATTTGGAGGAAGGAGGTAATAAAAGTATGTGTTTGTGGGAGAAAGGAATTGGCAAAATGATCAGGGAAAGAGAAGGGCCTCAAAATAACAATTCACTTAGGGTATATTACACTAACAGTAGAAGTCTAAGAAATAAAATTAACGAATTAAATGCTCTTGTCTGCAGAGAAAAAATAGATATTATTGCACTTACCGAAACGTGGATGAATGTAGAAAATAGAGAACTATTAGCTGAATATCAATTAAATGGATTTAAACTATTTCACACAGATAGATATATTAGACGAGGAGGTGGAGTAGCCATATATGTTAGGGACAATTTGAAATGTAGTCTCAAAGAGGGAATCAAAACTGAGCCACACACAGAAACTATTTGGATAGAATTAAACGAAAAAGCTAATAATATTACATTAGGAGTTATATATAGGCCACCAAATTTAGACAGAATGGAAGCAAAGCATCTATGGGATGAAATATCTAGAGCATCTAGATCTAACAGTATTTATGTCATGGGTGACTTTAATTTTAGTGGAATAAACTGGTTGAACAAAACAGGGAATAGTGAAGCAGAAGATTTTCTAGAATTAATTGACGATTGCTTTCTTACGCAACACATTAAGGAACCAACACGGGAAAATAATATTTTAGATTTAGTGTTAAGTAACAGGGAAACACAAATTAATGACATCGAAATAGGGAGTGAGCTAGGGAACAGTGATCACAAAGAAATCAGATTTAGCATAGAATGGAATAGACCAGTAGGAGAAAATTCTGTTAAAGTGCCAGATTTTCGAAAAGCTGATTTTAATAGCCTTTGAAATTTTTTTGGTCAAATTGATTGGAAAGTCTTGGGTATGGGGTGTGGGCCGGTCTTGGAGCGAGACATGAACCCAGCGATAGGTGACTTAAATGGGGATTTCGATGTGGATTCAATATATAACTTATTTAAGAATATTCTAAACAAAGCACAGGAACGTATTATACCATACAAATTGAATAGATCGAATACTAATGACCCAAAGTGGATAACAAAGAATTTGAAGAACCTTATAGGTAAAAAGAGAGCTTGGTACAAAAGGATTAAAAATGGGGAGGTCACTTTAGAACAGGAATTCGTACAACTGGTTAGAAATGTTAAAAAAGAGATAAGGAAAGCAAAAAGAAACTATGAAGTTCGCATAGCAGGGCAAGCAAAGACAAATCCTAAAGGTTTTTTTTCAGTTATATCGTACTAAGACTAGGGAAAGGATAGGTCCATTAAAAACTGAGACAGGTCAAATAACAGATAGTGATGAAGAGATGAGTAGTATTTTTAATAAATATTTTGTATCTGTATTTACTAAAGAGGAACTTAACAATATTGGAGTTGGACTCTCTGCGGGAGGAGGTGCGTCAGCTTAAAGAACAACGAGAAGTAACGAAGGAGGAGACCAGTAGTAAAGGGACCTCGTCTTGGAGAGTTGCGAAAGACAGGGGCCTTAAGAAGACTTTGATAAAGCCGCCTTCAAACGCCATAGCAACTTTTAATTCATTTGACGTTTTGGAGGACGAGTGCTGTGGTGAGACTGCGGATCGCGCAAAAGGGAAAGCAACGAAGAGAAAGGAAGAGCAGGCCCCTCAGAAAGTAAAGGTACCTAAGCAAACATTAGTTGTGGGAGATTCCCAGATAAGGTATTTGGATAGAGCGTTTTGTGCTAGAGATAGGGGGAACAGGTTAAGGGTTTGCTATCCCGGAGCTGGCATTGTTGATATTATAAAAAACATGAATGATATTATGGCTGGTAATGGGAACAATCCCATTATTTGCATTAGCGTGGGAGGAAATGATGTTGGTCGAGTTAGGAGTGAGGAACTGATTCAGAGGTATAAAACAGCCATAGAATTAGTTAGGAGCAAGGGAGGAATCCCGATCATATGTGGCATTCTTCCAAGAAAGGGAGTGGGAAATGAATGGATATCGAGGGCACTTGGTGTCAATTGCCGGCTGGAAAGATATTGCAAATCAAATGCAATATCTTTCATAGACAACTGGGAACACTTCTATGGAAGAAATGAAATGTATGCTCGTGATGGGGTGCATCTATCGAGAGCTGGGGTTGTTGCTGTTGCGAACTCGTTGGAAGAAGTGGTTAGAGGTGTTTGTTTGGGTTTAAACTGTTAGTAGATAGAGGTATGGGAATTGATTTGGAGGAAGGAGGTAATAAAAGTATGTGTTTGTGGGAGAAAGGAATTGGGAAAACGATCAGGGAAAGAGAAGGTCCGCAAAATAACAATTCACTTAGGGTATATTACACTAACAGTAGAAGTCTAAGAAATAAAATTAACGAATTAAATGCTCTTGTCTGCACAGAAAAAATAGATATTATTGCACTTACCGAAACGTGGATGAATGTAGAAAATAGAGAACTATTAGCTGAATATCAAATATACGGATTTAAACTATTTCACACAGATAGATATATTAGACGAGGAGGTGGAGTAGCCATATATGTTAGGGACAATTTGAAATGTAGTCTCAAAGAGGGAATCAAAACAGAGCCTCACACAGAAACTATTTGGATAGAATTAAACGAAAAAGCTAATAATATTATTATAGGAGTAATATATAGGCCACCAAATTTAGACAGAATGGAAGCAAAGCACCTATGGGATGAAATATCTAGAGCATCTAGATCTTACAGTATTTATGTCATGGGTGACTTTAATTTTAGCGGAATAAACTGGTTGAACAAAACAGGGAATAGTGAAGCAGAAGATTTTCTAGAATTAATTGACGATTGCTTTCTTACGCAACACATTAAGGAACCAACACGGGAAAATAATATTTTAGATTTAGTGTTAACTAACAGGGAAACGCAAATTAATGACATCGAAATAGGGAGTGAGCTAGGGAGCAGTGATCACAAAGAAATCAGATTTAGCATAGAATGGAATAGACCAGTAGGAGAAAATTCTGTTAAAGTGCCAGATTTTCGAAAAGCTGATTTTAATAGCCTAAGAAATTTTTTGGGTCAAATTGATTGGAAAGTCTTGGGTATGGGGTGTGGGCCGGTCTTGGAGCGAGACATGAACCCAGCGATAGGTGACTTAAATGGGGATTTCGATGTGGATTCAATATATAACTTATTTAAGAATATTCTAAACAAAGCACAGGAACGTAGTATACCATACAAATTGAATAGATCGAATACTAATGACCCAAAGTGGATAACAAAGAATTTGAAGAACCTTATAGGTAAAAAGAGAGCTTGGTACAAAAGGATTAAAAATGGGGAGGTCACTTTAGAACAGGAATTCGTACAACTGGTTAGAAATGTTAAAAAAGAGATAAGGAAAGCAAAAAGAAACTATGAAGTTCGCATAGCAGGGCAAGCAAAGACAAATCCTAAAGGGTTTTTTCAGTTATATCGTACTAAGACTAGGCAAAGGATAGGTCCATTAAAAACTGATACAGGTCAAATAACAGATAGTGATGAAGAGATGAGTAGTATTTTTAATAAATATTTTGTATCTGTATTTACTAAAGAGGAACTTAACAATATGCCTTCAGCTGAACAAGTCTATGTGGGTGGGGACGAGGACAGGTTGACGAGTTTAGCAGTTACCAGGGAGGATGTTCTTAAACAAATAGTAAAACTCAAACCAAACAAATCCCCAGGGCCGGATGAAGTGTTTGCCAGGGTGCTTAAAGAATGCAAAGAGGAGCTTTGTGACCCACTGTCAACCATATTTAATAAATCAATAGAGTCAGGCAGAGTGCCAGAGTTTTGGAAAGTTGCTAATGTGATACCAGTTTTTAAGAAAGGAGATAGATCACTTGCGTCTAACTATCGACCAATTAGCCTAACGTCTATTGTGGGAAAGTTACTCGAATCTATAATAGCAAATAAAATTCGTCTTCATCTTGAAAAACATAAATTAATAAATGAGTCTCAACATGGTTTTATAAATGGCCGTTCATGTTTAACAAATTTGTTATCTTTTTATTCTAGCATTGTTGAGGCAGTTGATAGTGGTAAGGATTGCGATGTTGTATACCTTGACTTTAGCAAAGCTTTTGATACAGTGCCACATGAAAGACTGATTAAAAAGATAGAGTCTCATGGTATTGGGGGTGCTATATTAAGCTGGATTAGGGCATGGCTATACCAAAGGAAACAGAGAGTTAGTATAAATGGAATCAAGTCAGAGTGGGAAAATGTTGTAAGTGGAGTGCCTCAAGGCTCTGTCCTGGGACCTCTGTTGTTTATAATATATATAAATGATTTAGATTCAGGTTTGAGTAGCAACATTTGCAAATTTGCCGATGATACGAAAATCGGTAGGGAAATTAATTCGGAGGAGGACTCACTATCACTTCAAGTTGATCTAGATAGGGTTTTGAAATGGTCAAAGGATTGGTAGATGCAGTTTAATGCTGATAAATGTAAAGTTCTGAGGTTAGGTAATGATGATAGAGTTACAAGATACGAGCTAGATGGTGTTTTGATTGCGAAGTCGGATTGCGAAAGGGATCTGGGAGTTATGATTAGTAAGAATTTAAAACAAAAGGATCAATGTAGGATCAATTTTCTCCAGTAGGAGAAAATTCTGTTAAAGTGCCAGATTTTCGAAAAGCTGATTTTAATAGCCTAAGAAATTTTTTGGGTCAAATTGATTGGAAAGGCTTGGGTATGGGGTGTGGGCCGGTCTTGGAGCGAGACATGAACCCAGCGATAGGTGACTTAAATGGGGATTTCGATGTGGATTCAATATATAACTTATTTAAGAATATTCTAAACAAAGCACAGGAACGTAGTATACCATACAAATTGAATAGATCGTATACTAATGACCCAAAGTGGATAACAAAGAATTTGAAGAACCTTATAGGTAAAAAGAGAGCTTGGTACAAAAGGATTAAAAATGGGGAGGTCACTTTAGAACAGGAATTCGTACAACTGGTTAGAAATGTTAAAAAAGAGATAAGGAAAGCAAAAAGAAACTATGAAGTTCGCATAGCAGGGCAAGCAAAGACAAATCCTAAAGGGTTTTTTCAGTTATATCGTACTAAGACTAGGGAAAGGATAGGTCCATTAAAAACTGAGACAGGTCAAATAACAGATAGTGATGAAGAGATGAGTAGTATTTTTAATAAATATTTTGTATCTGTATTTACTAAAGAGGAACTTAACAATATGCCTTCAGCCGAACAAGTCTATGTGGGTGGGGACGAGGACAGGTTGACGAGTTTAGCAGTTACCAGGGAGGATGTTCTTAAACAAATAGTAAAACTCAAACCAAACAAATCCCCAGGGCCGGATGAAGTGTTTGCTAGGGTGCTTAAAGAATGCAAAGAGGAGCTTTGTGACCCACTGTCAACCATATTTAATAAATCAATAGAGTCAGGCAGAGTGCCAGAGTTTTGGAAAGTTGCTAATGTGATACCAGTTTTTAAGAAAGGAGATAGATCACTTGCGTCTAACTATCGACCAATTAGCCTAACGTCCATTGTGGGAAAGTTACTCGAATCTATAATAGCAAATAAAATTCGTCTTCATCTTGAAAAAACATAAATTAATAATTGAGTCGCAACATGGTTTTATAAATGGCCGTTCATGTTTAACAAATTTGTTATCTTTTTATTCTAGCATTGTTGAGGCAGTTGATAGTGGTAAGGATTGCGATGTTGTATACCTTGACTTTAGCAAAGCTTTTGATACAGTGCCACATGAAAGACTGATTAAAAAAATAGAGTCTCATGGTATTGGGGGTGCTATATTAAGCTGGATTAGGGCATGGCTATACCAAAGGAAACAGAGAGTTAGTATAAATGGAATCAAGTCAGAGTGGGAAAATGTTGTAAGTGGAGTGCCTCAAGGCTCTGTCCTGGGACCTCTGTTGTTTATAATATATATAAATGATTTAGATTCAGGTTTGAGTAGCAACATTTGCAAATTTGCCGATGATACGAAAATCGGTAGGGAAATTAATTCGGAGGAGGACTCACTATCACTTCAAGTTGATCTAGATAGGGTTTTGAAATGGTCAAAGGATTGGCAGATGCAGTTTAATGCTGATAAATGTAAAGTTCTGAGGTTAGGTAATGATGATAGAGTTACAAGATACGAGCTAGATGGTGTTGTGATTGCGAAGTCGGATTGCGAAAGGGATCTGGGAGTTATGATTAGTAAGAATTTAAAACAAAAGGATCAATGCATAAATGTTCGTAATAAGGCAAATCGGACACTTGGATTTATTAATCGCAGCGTTAGTAACAAGACACCTGGTGTGGTTCTCAAGCTATATCTTGCTCTAGTTAGGCCCCATTTAGATTATGCAGTTCAGTTTTGGTCGCCATATTATAGAATGGATATAAATTCACTTGAACGTGTCCAGCGTAGGATGACTAAGTTAATTCCCCAAATTAGAAATCTTTCATATGAAGAAAGATTAACAAAGCTTAAGTTGCATTCACTGGAAAGGCGAAGAGTTAGGGGTGACATGATAGAGGTTTACAAGTGGATGAATGGACATAACCGGGGGGATATTAATAGGGTATTAAAAGTATCAACACAGGACAGAACACGAAACAATGGATATAAATTGGATAAGTTTAGATTTAGGAAAGACTTGGGTAAATACTGGTTCAGTAACAGGGTTGTTGATTTGTGGAACCAATTGCCGCGTAACATTGTGGAGGTGGGGTCCCTCGATTGTTTCAAGCACGGGTTGGACAAGTATATGAGTGGGATTGGGTGGTTATAGAATAGGAGCTACCTCGTATGGGCCAATAGGCCTTCTGCAGTTACCTTTGTTCTTATGTTCTTAATGCATAAATGTTCGTAATAAGGCAAATCGGACACTTGGATTTATTAATCGCAGCGTTAGTAACAAGACACCTGGTGTGGTTCTCAAGCTATATCTTGCTCTAGTTAGGCCCCATTTAGATTATGCAGTTCAGTTTTGGTCGCCATATTATAGAATGGATATAAATTCACTTGAACGTGTCCAGCGTAGGATGACTAAGTTAATTCCCCAAATTAGAAATCTTTCATATGAAGAAAGATTAACAAAGCTTAAGTTGCATTCACTGGAAAGGCGAAGAGTTAGGGGCGACATGATAGAGGTTTACAAGTGGGTGAATGGACATAACAAGGGGGATATTAATAGGGTATTAAAAGTATCAACACAGGACAGAACACGAAACAATGGGTATAAATTGGATAAGTTTAGATTTAGGAAAGACTTGGGTAAATACTGGTTCAGTAACAGGGTTGTTGATTTGTGGAACCAATTGCCGCGTAACGTGGTGGAGGTGGGGTCCCTCGATTGTTTCAAGCGCGGATTGGACAAGTATATGAGTGGGATTGGGTGGTTATAGAATAGGAGCTGCCTCGAATGGGCCAATAGGCCTTCTGCAGTTACCTTTGTTCTTATGTTCTTATGTTCTTATATGCCTTCAGCCGAACAAGTCTATGTGGGTGGGGACGAGGACAGGTTGACAAGTCTAGCAGTTACCAGGGAGGATGTTCTTGAACAAATAGTAAAACTCAAACCAAACAAATCCCCAGGGCCGGATGAAGTGTTTGCCAGGGTGCTTAAAGAATGCAAAGAGGAGCTTTGTGACCCACTGTCAACCATATTTAATAAATCAATAGAGTCAGGCAGAGTGCCAGAGTTTTGGAAAGTTGCTAATGTGATACCAGTTTTTAAGAAAGGAGATATATCACTTGCGTCAAACTATCGACCAATTAGCCTAACGTCTATTGTGGGAAAGTTACTCGAATCTATAATAGCAAATAAAATTCGTCTTCAATTTGAAAAACATAAATTAATAATTGAGTCGCAACATGGTTTTTTAAATGGCCGTTCATGTTTAACAAATTTGTTATCTTTTTATTCTAGCATAGTTGAGGCGGTTGATAGTGGTAAGGATTGTGATGTTGTGTACCTTGACTTTAGCAAAGCTTTTGATACAGTGCCACATGAAAGACTGATTAAAAAGATAGAGTCTCATGGTATTGGGGGTGCTATATTAAGCTGGATTAGGGCATGGCTATATCAAAGGAAACAGAGAGTTAGTATAAATGGAGTCAAGTCAGAGTGGGAAAATGTTGTAAGTGGAGTGCCTCAAGGCTCTGTCCTGGGACCTCTGTTGTTTATAATATATATAAATGATTTAGATTCAGGTTTGAGTAGCAACATTTGCAAATTTGCCGATGATACGAAAATCGGTAGGGAAATTAATTCGGAGGAGGACTCACTATCACTTCAAGTTGATCTAGATAGGGTTTTGAAATGGTCAAAGGATTGGCAGATGCAGTGTAATGCTGATAAATGTAAAGTTCTGAGGTTAGGTAATGATGATAGAGTTACAAGATACGAGATAGATGGTGTTGAGATTGCGAAGTCAAATTGCGAAAGGGATCTGGGAGTTATGATTAGTAAGAATTTAAAACAAAAGGATCAATGCATAAATGTTCATTATAAGGCAAATCGGACACTTGGATTCATTAATCGCAGCAAGCTATATCTTGCTCTAGTTAGGCCCCATTTAGATTATGCAGTTCAGTTTTGGTCGCCATATTATAGAATGGATATAAATTCACTTGAACGTGTCCAACGTAGGATGACTAAGTTAATTCCCCAAATTACATAAGAACATAAGAACATAAGAACAAAGGTAACTGCAGAAGGCCTATTGGCCCATACGAGGCAGCTCCTATTCTATAACCACCCAATCCCACTCATATACTTGTCCAACCCGTGCTTGAAACAATCGAGGGACCCCACCTCCACAATGTTACGCGGCAATTGGTTCCACAAATCAACAACCCTGTTACTGAACCAGTATTTACCCAAGTCTTTCCTAAATCTAAACTTATCCAATTTATATCCATTGTTTCGTGTTCTGTCCTGTGTTGATACTTTTAATACCCTATTAATATCCCCCCGGTTATGTCCATTCATCCACTTGTAAACCTCTATCATGTCACCCCTAACTCTTCGCCTTTCCAGTGAATGCAACTTAAGCTTTGTTAATCTTTCTTCATATGAAAGATTTCTAATTTGGGGAATTAACTTAGTCATCCTACGCTGGACACGTTCAAGTGAATTTATATCCATTCTATAATATGGCGACCAAAACTGAACTGCATAATCTAAATGGGGCCTAACTAGAGCAAGATATAGCTTGAGAACCACACCAGGTGTCTTGTTACTAACGCTGCGATTAATAAATCCAAGTGTCCGATTTGCCTTATTACGAACATTTATGCATTGATCCTTTTGTTTTAAATTCTTACTAATCATAACTCCCAGATCCCTTTCGCAATCCGACTTCGCAATCACAACACCATCTAGCTCGTATCTTGTAACTCTATCATCATTACCTAACCTCAGAACTTTACATTTATCAGCATTAAACTGCATCTGCCAATCCTTTGACCATTTCAAAACCCTATCTAGATCAACTTGAAGTGATAGTGAGTCCTCCTCCGAATTAATTTCCCTACCGATTTTCGTATCATCGGCAAATTTGCAAATGTTGCTACTCAAACCTGAATCTAAATCATTTATATATATTATAAACAACAGAGGTCCCAGGACAGAGCCTTGAGGCACTCCACTTACAACATTTTCCCACTCTGACTTGATTCCATTTATACTAACTCTCTGTTTCCTTTGGTATAGCCATGCCCTAATCCAGCTTAATATAGCACCCCCAATACCATGAGACTCTATTTTTTTAATCAGTCTTTCATGTGGCACTGTATCAAAAGCTTTGCTAAAGTCAAGGTATACAACATCGCAATCCTTACCACTATCAACTGCCTCAACAATGCTAGAATAAAAAGATAACAAATTTGTTAAACATGAACGGCCATTTATAAAACCATGTTGCGACTCAATTATTAATTTATGTTTTTCAAGATGAAGACGAATTTTATTTGCTATTATAGATTCGAGTAACTTTCCCACAATAGACGTTAGGCTAATTGGTCGATAGTTAGACGCAAGTGATCTATCTCCTTTCTTAAAAACTGGTATCACATTAGCAACTTTCCAAAACTCTGGCACTCTGCCTGACTCTATTGATTTATTAAATATGGTTGACAGTGGGTCACAAAGCTCCTCTTTGCATTCTTTAAGCACCCTAGCAAACACTTCATCCGGCCCTGGGGATTTGTTTGGTTTGAGTTTTACTATTTGTTTAAGAACATCCTCCCTGGTAACTGCTAAACTCGTCAACCTGTCCTCGTCCCCACCCACATAGACTTGTTCGGCTGAAGGCATATTGTTAAGTTCCTCTTTAGTAAATACAGATACAAAATATTTATTAAAAATACTACTCATCTCTTCATCACTATCTGTTATTTGACCTGTCTCAGTTTTTAATGGACCTATCCTTTCCCTAGTCTTAGTACGATATAACTGAAAAAAACCCTTTAGGATTTGTCTTTGCTTGCCCTGCTATGCGAACTTCATAGTTTCTTTTTGCTTTCCTTATCTCTTTTTTAACATTTCTAACCAGTTGTACGAATTCCTGTTCTAAAGTGACCTCCCCATTTTTAATCCTTTTGTACCAAGCTCTCTTTTTACCTATAAGGTTCTTCAAATTCTTTGTTATCCACTTTGGGTCATTAGTATACGATCTATTCAATTTGTATGGTATACTACGTTCCTGTGCTTTGTTTAGAATATTCTTAAATAAGTTATATATTGAATCCACATCGAAATCCCCATTTAAGTCACCTATCGCTGGGTTCATGTCTCGCTCCAAGACCGGCCCACACCCCATACCCAAGCCTTTCCAATCAATTTGACCCAAAAAATTTCTTAGGCTATTAAAATCAGCTTTTCGAAAATCTGGCACTTTAACAGAATTTTCTCCTACTGGTCTATTCCATTCTATGCTAAATCTGATTTCTTTGTGATCACTGCTCCCTAGCTCACTCCCTATTTCGATGTCATTAATTTGCGTTTCCCTGTTAGTTAACACTAAATCTAAAATATTATTTTCCCGTGTTGGTTCCTTAATGTGTTGCGTAAGAAAGCAATCGTCAATTAATTCTAGAAAATCTTCTGCTTCACTATTCCCTGTTTTGTTCAACCAGTTTATTCCGCTAAAATTAAAGTCACCCATGACATAAATACTGTTAGATCTAGATGCTCTAGATATTTCATCCCATAGATGCTTTGCTTCCATTCTGTCTAAATTTGGTGGCCTATATATTACTCCTATTATAATATTATTAGCTTTTTCGTTTAATTCAATCCAAATAGTTTCTGTGTGTGGCTCTGTTTTGATTCCCTCTTTGAGACTACATTTCAAATTGTCCCTAACATATATGGCTACTCCACCTCCTCGTCTAATATATCTATCTGTGTGAAATAGTTTAAATCCATATATTTGATATTCAGCTAATAGTTCTCTATTTTCTACATTCATCCACGTTTCGGTAAGTGCAATAATATCTATTTTTTCTGTGCAGACAAGAGCATTTAATTCGTTAATTTTATTTCTTAGACTTCTACTGTTAGTGTAATATACCCTAAGTGAATTGTTATTTTGCGGACCTTCTCTTTCCCTGATCGTTTTGCCAATTCCTTTCTCCCACAAACACATACTTTTATTACCTCCTTCCTCCAAATCAATTCCCATACCTCTATCTACTAACAGTTTAAACCCAAACAAACACCTCTAACCACTTCTTCTAGCGAGTTCGCAACAGCAACAACCCCAGCTCTCGATAGATGCACCCCATCACGAGCATACATTTCATTTCTTCCATAGAAGTGTTCCCAGTTGTCTATGAAAGATATTGCATTTGATTTGCAATATCTTTCCAGCCGGCAATTTACACCAAGTGCCCTCGATATCCATTCATTTCCCAGAAATTAGAAATCTTTCATATGAAGAAAGATTAACAAAGCTTAAGTTGCATTCACTGGAAAGGCGAAGAGTTAGGGGTGACATGACAGAGGTTTACAAGTGGGTGAATGGACATAACAAAGGGGATATTAATAGGGTATTAAAAGTATCAACACAAGACAGAACACGAAACAATGGGTATAAATTGGATAAGTTTAGATTTAGGAAAGACTTGGGTAAATACTGGTTCAGTAACAGGGTTGTTGATTTGTGGAACCAATTACCGTGTAACGTGGTGGAGGTGGGGTCCCTCCATTGTTTCAAGTGCGGGTTGGACAAGTATATGAGTGGGATTGGGTGGTTATAAATAGGAGCTGCCTCGTATGGGCCAATAGGCCTTCTGCAGATGCCTTTGTTCTTATACCCATTGTTTCGTGTTCTGTCTTGTGTTGATACTTTTAATACCCTATTAATATCCCTTTTGTTGTGTCCATTCATCCACTTGTAAACCTCTATCATGTCACCCCTAACTCTTCGCCTTTCCAGTGAATGCAACTTAAGCTTTGTTAATCTTTCTTCATATGAAAAATTTCTAATTTGGGGAATTAACTTAGTCATCCTACGCTGGACACGTTCAAGTGAATTTATATCCATTCTATAGTATAGTGACCAAAACTGAACTGCATAATCTAAATGGGGCCTAACCAGAGCAAGATATAGCTGAAGAACCACACCAGGTGTCTTGTTACTAACGCTTCGATTAATAAATCCCAGTGTCCTATTTGCCTTATTACGAACATTCATGCATTGATCCTTTTGTTTTAACTTCTTACTAATCATAACTCCCAGATCCCTTTTGCAATCCGACTTCACAATCTCAACACCATCAAGATCGTATCTTGTAACTCTATCATCATAGCCTCAGAACTTTACATTTATCAGCATTAAACTGCATCTGCCAACCTTTTGACCATTTCAAAACCCTATTTAGATAAACTTGAAGTGATAGTGAGTCTTCTTTCGTGTTAATTTCCCTACCGGTTTTTGTATCATCTGCAAATTTGCAAATGTTGCTACTCAAACCTGAATCTAAATCATTTATATATATTACAAACAACATAGGTCCCAGGACAGAGCCCTGAAGTACTCCACTAACAACATTATCCCACTCTGACTTAACCCCATTTATACTAACTCTCTGTTTCCTTTGGAATAGCCATGCCCTAATCCAACTTAATATAGTACCCCTAATACCATGAGCCTCTATTTTTTTTTAATCAGTCTTTCATGTGGCACTGTATCAAAAGCTTTGCTAAAGTCAAGGTACACAACATCACAATCCTTACCACTATCAACTGCCTCAACAATGCTGGAATAAAAAGATAACAAATTTGTTAAACATGAACGGCCATTTATAAAACCATGTTGCGACTCATTTATTGATTTATGTTTTTCAAGATGAAGACGAATTGTGTTTGCAATTATCGATTCAGGTAACTTTCCCACAATAGACGTTAGGCTAATTGGCCGATAGTTTGACGCAGGTGATCTACCTCCTTTCTTGACGCACCGCTCCAGTGCAAGGTAAGTCCACTACGGGCTCACCATAGCCGGTGCTAATTGCCCCGCTCCTGTGCCAGGTAAGTTACGGGCTCACCATAGCCCGTGCTACTTGGAACTTGTTCCGAGTAGCTGAATCTATAACAACAAACAACTCCTTTCTTAAAAATTGGTACCCACAAATCAACACACATTAGTACCCACATTAGCTACCTTCCATGACTCTGGCACTCTGCCTAACTGTATTGACTTGTTAAATATGGTTGACAGTGGCTCGGAAAGCTCCTCATTGCATTCTTTAAGCACCCTGGCAAACACTTCATCCGGCCCTAGGGATTTGTTTGTTTTTTTTGTTTTACTATTTGTTTAATTACATCCTCCCTGGTAACTGCTAAACTAGTCAACCTGTCCTCGTCCCCACCCACATAGACTTGTTCGGCTAAAGGCATATTGTTAAGTTCTTCTTTAGTAAATACAGATATAAAATATTTATTAAAAATACTACTCATCTCTTCATCACTATCTGTTATTTGACCTGTCTCATTTTTTAATGGACCTATCCTTTCCCTAGTATATTTCATTTTTTCTATTTTTTCTATATATCGAACCTATTTCAGTTCGATATAACTGAAAAAAAAACTTTAGGATTTGTCTTCGCTTGCCCTGCTATGCGAACTTCATAGTTTCTTTTTGCTTTCCAAATCTCTTTTTTAACATTTCTAACCAGTTGTGCGAATTCCTGTTCTAAACTGACTTCGCCATTCTTAATCCTTTTGTACCACGCTCTCTTTTTACCTATAAGGTTCTTCAGATCCTTTGTTATCCACTTTGGATCATTAGTATTCGATCTATTCAATTTATATGGTATACTACATTCCTGGGTTTTGCTTAGTATATTTTTAAATAGGTTATATTTTGAATCCACATCGAAATCCCCTTTTACGTCACCTGTCGCTGGGTTCACGTCTAGCCCGCGCCCCGTACCCAAGACATTCCAATCTATTTGACCCCAAAAAATTCTTAGGCTATTGAAATCAGCTTTTCGAAAATCAGGCACTTTAACATAATTTTCTCCTACAGATCTATTTCATTTTATGCTAAATCTGATTTCTTTATGATCACTGTTCCCTAGCTCACTCCCTATTTCTATGTCCTTAATTTGTGTTTCCCTGTTAGTTAACACTAAATCTAAAATATTATTTCCCCGCGTTGGTTCCTTAATGTGTTGCGTAAGAAAGCAATCGTCAATTAATTCTAGAGAATCTTCTGCTTCATTATTCCCTGTTTTGTTCAACCAGTTTATTCCACTAAAATTAAAGTCATCCATGACATAAATACTGTTTGATCTAGATGCTCTAGATATTTCATCCCATAGATGCTTTGTTTCCATTCTGTTTAAATTTGGTGGCCTATATAAAACTCATATTATAATATTATTTGCTTTTTCGTTTATTTCTATCCAAATAGTTTCTGTGTTTCTGTGTGTGGCTCAGTCTTAATTCCCTCTTTGAGACTACATTTCAAATTATCCCTAACATATATGGCTACTCCCCCTCCTCGTCTAATATATCTATCTGTGTGAAATAGCTTAAAACCATTTATTTGATATTCAGCTAATAGTTCTCTATTTTCTACATTCATCCAAGTTTCGGTAAGTGCAATAATATCTATTTTTTTTCTGTGCAGACAGGAGCATTCAACTCGTTTATTTTGTTTCTTAGACTTCTACTGTTAGTGTAATATACCCTAAGTGAATTGTTATTTTGAGGCCCTTCTCTTTCCCTGATCATTTTGCCAATTTGTTTCTCCATCAAACACATATTTTTATTACCTACTTCCTTCCTATCAATTCCCATTCCACTATCTACTAACAGTTTAAACCCAAACAAACGCCTCTAACCACTGGTTCCAACGAGTTCGCAACAGTAACAACCCCAGCCCTCGTTAGATGCACCCCATCACGAGCATACATTTCACTTCTTCCATAGAAGTGTTCCCAGTTGTCTATGAAAGATATTGCATTTGATTTGCAATATCTTTCCAGCCGGCAATTGACACCAAGTGCCCTCGACAACCATTCATTACCAACGCTTTTTCTTGGTGGAATGCCACATATGATCGGGATTCCTCCCTTGCTCCTAACTAATTATATGGCTTTGTTAAATTTCTTTATCAGTTCCTCACTCTTAACTCGTCCAACATCATTACCCCTTGAACTAATACAAATAATGGGTTTGTTCCCATTTCCCGTCATAATATCTTTCATGTTGTCAACAATATCTCCAATTCCAGCTCCCGGATAGCAGACCCTTAACCTGTTCCCCCTATCTCTGGCACAAAACGTTCTGTCTAAATACCTCACCTAGGAATCTCCCACAACCAAAATTCGCTTATGTACCTCCTTAACTTTCTGAGAACTTTGAGGGGCCTGTGCTTCGTTGCTCTTCGTTTCTTTCAAAGGCTCACCACAGCACTCGCCTTCCAATACAGCAAATGAATTTGCTGTCCTTAGGGCGTCTGTAGGCGGCCTTGTCAAGGTCTTCTTAAGACCCCCTGTCCTTAACGACTTTCCACGACGAGGTCTTGTTAATATTGGTCTCCTCCTTCGTTTCAGCTGTCGTACCTCCTCCCATGGGGAATCCATCTCTGCTCTCAGAGTTCCAACTAGATTCATCAATTCCTTCACTAATCCTTCTATTATTGCTTAATAATGTTACTACAATCGGAGCTCCAGCTAACACAACCTCTCACTGTGACTGCACCTGACAGACTGATGTCAGGTTATCTGATTATCGAGCTAGAAAGTCCATGAGTTGCTTACCTGCCCAATTTTTTACTCCAGGAGCTCCCAGCACAACACCTTGACCATCCTGCGGGGAAAAATCAATATTGAATTTTATGTAACTAAGTTGCCTTTGTTTATTTTGGTTAACATTTGTTGGTGGAAACACTCGGGAATAGTGAATATTCGCACACTTACACACAAGCTAAGACACCTCACCTCTGTCTGTCTCTATGTCAGTCTTTGTCTGTCTTTCTGTGTCTGTCTGTCTGTCTGTCTGTCTGTCTGTCTGTCTGTCTGTCTGTCTGTCTGTCTGTCTGTCTGTCTGTCTGTCTGTCTGTCTGTCTCTCTCTCTCTCTCACATATTCTCTCTTTCTCTCTCTCTTATTCTCTCTCTCTCTCTCTCTCTCTCTCTCTTATTCTCTCTCTCTCTCTCTCTCTCTCTCTCTCTCTCTCTCTCTCTCTCTCTCTCTCTCTCTCTCTCTCTCTCTCTCTCTCTCTCTCTCTCTCTTTTTTTCTATGTGTTATTCTCTCCTATTCTCTGACCAATTCTCTCTCTTTCCCTCACTCACCTTCATTATGTGGGCAGAGAGTCCAGCCTGGCCCATCTGGTAGTAATAAATTACTTCCCCGGTAGACGGATCGACCACTCGCTGTTGCCCTGTTGCACACACCGATATATGCATGAGTACAGCAATGTGCAGCAGACCATATTCAGAATCAGTGGTATGGATTCATGAATACATGCATGGTTACAGGCAAGTATGGAGTAACAGATGCATG
>NC_091169.1:10712172-10714672 GCF_040958095.1 Procambarus clarkii | reverse complement strand
CAAGACTCCGCTCCAATATAGAAGCATCAAGAAATATGGACCAATAGGCTTTCTACAATCACTTCTATTCAATACCCATTGTTTCGTGTTCTGTCTTGTGTTGATGAAATTAATACCTTATTAAGTACCACCTCACCCCATCCACCTCACTCAAATGTAGATATAAACAAAATCGGAGATGTGTAAGTTCTATTCAGTTGTGTATATGTAAACTAAAGTCTTCGAAAATGTAATAAGTTTTACGAAACGCGCTCAAGTGTCGCGTCAGACTAGAAATAAAAATGAATTTTGGAGAATTGATTTTTGAATTACCACCAACAGTGAAAAGAAATGTACGAAAGATTGAGAAAATTCGTGTTAGAATTATTAATCTTACTTTTTCGGTCATATTTAATAATATATGTCTACAGGAAAGACTGCTACCAAAATATACTAATATATATATATATATATATATATATATATATATATATATATATATATATATATGTATATATATATATATATATATATATATATGTCGTACCTAGTAGCCAGAACTCACTTCTGAGCCTACTATGCATCGCCCGTTTTGCCTAATAAGCCAAGTTTTCATGAATTAATTGCTTTTCGACTACCTAACCTACCTAACCTAACCTAACCGAACTTTTTCGGCTACCTAACCTAACCTAACCTATAAAGATAGGTTAGGTTAGGTTAGGTAGGGTTGGTTAGGTTCGGTCATATATCTATGTTAATTTTAACTCCAATAAAAAAAAATTGACCTCTTACATAATGAAATGGGTTGCTTTATCATTTCATAAGAAAAATATTAGAGAAAATATATTAATTCATGAAAACTTGGCTTATTAGGCAAATCGGGCCTTGCATTGTAGGCTGAAAAGTGAGTTCTGGCTACTAGGTACGACATATATATATATATATATATATATATATATATATATATATATATATATATATGTCGTACCTAATAGCCAGAACGCACTTCTCAGCCTACTATTCAAGGCCCGATTTGCCTAATAAGCCAAGTTTTCATGAATTAATGTTTTTTCGTCTACCTAACCTACCTAACCTAACCTAACCTAGCTTTTTTTGGCTACCTAACCTAACCTTACCTATAAATATAGGTTAGGTTAGGTTAGGTAGGGTTGGTTAGGTTCGGTCATATATCTACGTTAATTTTAACTCCAATAAAAAAAAATTGACCTCATACATAGAGAAAAGGGTTGCTTTATCATTTCATAAGAAAAAAATTATAGTAAATATATTAATTCAGGAAAACTTGGCTTATTAGGCAAATCGGGCCTTGAATAGTAGGCTGAGAAGTGAGTTCTGGCTACTAGGTACGACATATATATATATATATATATATATATATATATATATATATATATATATATATATATATATATATATATATCCGTTCGAGTCTCGAGTATATAGGGTTCAAGTCTCCTGGTGGGAAAGTGTTCTAAAGTTGTATATATATATATATATATATATATATATATATATATATATATATATATATATATATATATATATGTCGTACCTAGTAGCCAGAACGCACTTCTCAGCCTATTATGTAAGGCTCGATTTGCCTAATAAGCCAAGTTTTCATGAATTAATGTTTTTTCGATTACCTAACCTACCTAACCTAACCTAACCTAACTTTTTCGGCTACCTAACCTAACCTAACCTATAAAGATAGGTTAGGTTAGGTTAGGTAGGGTTGGTTAGGTTCGGTCTTATATCTACGTTAATTTTAACTCCAATAAAAAAAAATTGACTTCATACATAATGAAATGGATAGCTTTACCAATTCATTAGGAAAAAATTAGAGAAAATATATTATTTCAGGAAAACTTGGCTTATTAGGCAAATCGGGCCTTGCATAGTAGGCTGAGAAGTGTGTTCTGGCTACTAGGTACGACATATATATATATATATATATATATATATATATATATGTATATATATATATATATATATATATATATATATTATATATATATATATATATAAATATATAAATATATATATATATATATATAAATAAATAATATATATATATAAATATATATATATATATATATATATAAATATATATATATATATATATATATATATATATATATATATATATATATATATATATATATATATATATATATATATATATATATATATATATAAATATATATATATATAAATATATATATATATAAATATATATATATATATAAATATATATATATATATATATATATATATATATATATATATATATATATGTATATATATATACTAGCAGTACCCGGCCATGCGTTGCCGTGGCTCAGCAACGCATGTGCGTTTCTGAGCCACAGCAACCTTCCCTGTCCCCCAGTCTTCCCCTTCATTCCCCCCCCCCTCCCTCACCTGTCTCCCCGGCCTCCCAACCATTCCCCACTCCACCATCCCCTATTCCTTCCCACCATGCTCTACTCCCGTGTCCCTT
>NC_091169.1:10669672-10707172 GCF_040958095.1 Procambarus clarkii | reverse complement strand
GATCTGATATTTACCCTAAATGAGTGGGATATAAGGGAAGTCAAGATGGAAGCGCCCTTGGGAATGAGTGATCACAGTGTATTGAACTTTGAGTACCTGGTAGAGCTAGGAATTATCCCCCCCCCCCAAAAAAAAAGAACTAGGAAACAAAAGGCTGGCATACCGAAAGGGAAATTATGAGGAGATGAGAAGCTTCCTAAGGGAAATACCTTGGGACACAGACCTCAGAGCTAAGTCTGTACAAGATATGATGGACTATGTCACCCTAAAGTGTCAGGAGGCAGTAAGCAGATACATCCCGGCCCAAAAGGAAAAATCTGAGAAGCAAAAGAAGAATCCATGGTATAATAGGGCATGTATGGAAGCAAAGGTACTGAACAAAAGGGTGTGGAGGAATGTCCGGAATAACCGAACACCATAAAGGAGAGAGAGATACCAGAGAACCGGGAATGAGTATGTCAGGGTGAGAAGAGAAGCAGTGAAAAATTATGAAAATGATATAGCAAACAAAGCCAAGACCGAACCAAAGCTACTCCACAGTCACATCAGAAGGAAAACAACAGTGAAAGAACAGGTAGTGAAACTTAGAACAAGCGAGGACAGGTATACAGAGAATAACAAAGAGGTGTGTGATGAACTCAACAAGAGGTTCCAAGAGGTCTTCACAACTGAACAAGGTGAGGTCACTATGCTAGGAGAAAGGTAAGTAAACCAGGTGGCCTTGGAAGAGTTTGAAATTACGAGAGAGGAGGTCAAGAGACACCTGCTGGACCTGGATGTTAGAAAGGCTGTTGGTCCAGACGGGATCTCGCCATGGGTACTGAAAGAGTGTGCAGAGGCACTTTGCTTGCCACTCTCCATTGTGTATAGTAAGTCACTGGAGACGTGAGACCTACCAGAAATATGGAAGACGGCAAATGTGGTCCCAATATACAAAAAAGGCGACAGGCAAGAGGCACTGAACTACAGGCCAGTGTCCTAACTTGTATTCCATGCAAGGTGATGGTGAAGATCGTGAGAAAAAACTTGGTAGCACATCTGGAGAGAAGGGACTTCGTGACAAATCGACAACATGGGTTCAGGGAGGGTAAATCTTGCCTGACTGGCTTAATAGAATTCTATGACCAGGTAACACAGATTAAGCAAGAAAGAGAGGGCTGGGCGGACTGCATTTTCTTGGATTGTCAGAAAGCCTTTGACACAGTACCGCATAAGAGGCTGGTACATAAGCTGGAGAGACAGGTAGGTGTAGCTGGTAAGGTGCTCCAGTGGATAAGGGAGTACCTAAGCAATAGGAAGCAGAGAGTTACGGTGAGGGGTGAGACCTCCGATTGGCGTGAAGTCACCAGTGGAGTCCCACAGGGCTCTGTACTCGGTCCTATCTTGTTTCTGATATATGTAAATGATCTCCCGGAGGGTATAGATTCATTTCTCTCAATGTTTGCGAACGATGCCAAAATTATTTGGAGTATTAAGACAGAAGAGGACTGTTTGAGGCTTTAAGAAGACCTAGACATATTGCAGGAATCGTCGAACAAGTGGTTGTTAGAGTTTAACCCAACCAAATGTAATATAATGAAGATAGGTGCAGGGAGCAGGAGACCAAATACAAGGTATTATCTGGGAGAGGAAATTCTTCAGGAGTCAGAGAAAGAAAAAGACTTGGGAGTTGATATCACGCCAGACCTGTCTCCTGCAACACATATCAAGAGGATAACATCAGCGGCATATGCCAGGCTGGCCAACATACGAACGGCATTCAGAAATTTGTGTAAAGAATCATTCAGAACTTTGTATACCACATATGTCAGGCCAATCCTGGAGTATGCAGCCCCAGCATGGAGTCCATATCTAGTCAAGGATAAGACTAAACTGTAAAGGTTCAAAGATTTGCCACCAGACTAGTACCCGAGCTGAGAGGTATGAGCTACGAGGAGAGACTACGGGAATTAAACCTCACTTCGCTGGAGGACAGAAGAGTTAGGGGGGACATGATCACCACATTCAAGATTCTCAAGGGAATTGATAGGGTAGATAAAGACAGGTTATTTAACACAAGGGGCACACGCACAAGGGGACACAGGTGGAAACTGAGCGCCCAAATGAGCCACAGAGATATTAGAAAGAACTTTTTTAGTGTCAGAGTGGTTGACAAATGGAATGCATTAGGAAGTGATGTGGTGAGGCTGACTCCATACACAGTTTCAAGTGTAGATATGATAGAGCCCAATAGGCTCAGGAATCTGTACACCTGTTGATTGACGGTTGAGAGGCGGGACCAAAGAGCCAGAGCTCAATCCCCGCAAGCACAACTAGGTGAGTACAACTAGGTGAGTACACACACACACACACACACACACACACACACACACACACACACACACACACACACACACACACACAGACGTGTAGGGTCAGTGTAGGGGAGCAGACGTGTAGGGTCAGCGGTCCGCGTTAACCGAGGGAACAATAGGGTTCAAGGGAGCGGGTGTACTGTGCAGTGAGAATCGGGACAGTGTAAATTGAACAGTGGCATTGTAATGCAACACATTGATCACATCTCGTGGTGAATTATTTTAGTGAATTTAGAGAAGATAGCTAGTGAATATCGACTTCTTGAGGAAGCATCAGTCGCATCAGCCGGGACACAAGTGGAGACCTGAAGACCTCACAGGATTACCGACGACACGCCGTGTATTCACCTAGAGTGCTTGTGTGGGGCTGACTGGTAAGTGTCTCTCATAAGTCTCCAACAGTGTACAAGGTTTATATAATATCATATCATAGACACCATTGCATTCCATTCAATAATACAATCGTAATAATACAATCGTGGTAGACAGGTAACAGGGACAGCAACTGTGAGCTCACTGGGAACCCAGATAAGCCGCTAATCCTCCCCCACCCGCCGTAATCTGAAGACTACACCTCACCCTTCTCTTAACCCACCATCTCACTCTCCCAACACACTCCCCCCCCCCCCCCACCACCACTCCCACTCTCCCAAAACACTCCCCCCCCCCCACCACACCCACTCACACTAGGACTATTCTTGCTCTCTCTATTGCTCTCTCTCTCTTGACAAGGGCAACATGGCAGGTGGACGCAACAGGGACACAGGGAACAGCCAAATTGATCAAACGAGGAACATGTTAACCCAAGTTCTGGAGGGATTCAGGAAGGAGATGCAGGAAATGAGGATTACAATTAACAACCTGCAAAGTGAGCTGACATTAGCAAGGGAGGAGATCAAATCCCTCACAGAAAAAAATAAAAAGACCGAGCATCAGATTATCATCCAAAGGGAAGGTGGGAATGTTACATTGGAAGGAAATGCCTCTGTACCTGAAACATTTGCAGACATACTGAAAAAGAGCTCAGAAGCAATGGACACAGTGAGGGAGGTAGCGATGCAAGCAGCCACCTCACAGGAAGCAGCAAGGTGCACCACTCAGCTGCTGGAGAGAAAAAGATCAGTGGTAGTTGTAGGCATAAAAGAACAGGATGGATCCAACAGGCAGAATGGAATAGCAAGGATAGAGAGGCAGTACAGGGGCTACTGAAGGGGTTACAGATGGAAGGGGCTGAAAGAAACATTGAGAAGGTTTTCAGGTTGGGCTGGTACAACAAGGACTGAAACCGACTTGTAAAGGTGGTGTTTACAAACGAAACCACGAAGGAGGATATTCTCGAAAGGAAGAGTCGACTGCAGCATGTGGAGGGATACAAGAAAGTATTCCTGCAGAGGGACAGAACGAAGGAGGAGAGAGCCAGGGCAGCAGAGGCAAGGAGGAAGCGCAGGGAGGGAGAAGCAAACCAGGAAATCTCAGCCCCCAACACAACAGTCCTAGAGACAAGAGGCGAACCCAAAACCAGCATCCCAGCAACACCCGAGGGGAGGGCAACCCCACCACCCCCCTCTGCATAGAAACCCTCCCTTCCCCTCACCCTACCTGCCCCCCCCCCAACCCTCCCTTCCCCTCACCCTACCTGCCCCCCCCCCAACCCTCCCTCCCCCCCCCCACCCCATTCTTACCCTGTCATCCCTTCCCCATTTCCATCATGTCCCCCCTCCCACCTTTCCCCCCTGTCCCCCCTTCCCCTTCATCCCATACCCTCCCTATCCCTCCTCCCCCCCTCACCCCGTATCCTCCATGTCCCACCTATCTCCTTAACCCACACCCTACCTGTCCCCCCTTCCATGAAACCCCCACCCCTCACCCCAAACTCCCCTGAAACCTTGCAAACCACCTCACAGATCATCTCACCCACTGAAAAGCTTCCCACACCAGCAGAATGCTCGCCAAGAAAGGGACAAAAAATGAACAGAAGAAAGTGAGCTTCAAGGCAATGTACACTAACATAGATGGAATTACAAATAAAACAAGTGAACTTGGAGAATGGGCACTAGAAGAAAACCCAGACATAATAGCACTCACAGAAACAAAGCTAACAAACACCATAACAAACGCAGTGTTTCCACAGGGCTACTATGTAGTGAGGAAAGAGAGAGAAGGGAGAGGAGGAGGTGGTGTTGCTTTGCTACTAAGAGAAGGTTGGAGTTTCGAAGAGATGGTAATTCAGAACTGTGAAGGTTTCAGTGACTACATATCAGGCACCATAGCAACTGGGGGACAGAAAATTATAGTAGTAGTCATATATAACCCCCCACCGAATGTCAGAAGATCCAGACAGGAATATGATAGAAACAACTTGGCCACCATCAATATAATAGAGAGAGCAGCTTCTGTGGCTAGCAGGAACGGATCCAGGCTACTAATCATGGGAGACTTCAACCATGGAAAGATAGATTGGGGGAACAGAGACCCACATGGAGGCCAAGACACATGGAGAGCTAAGCTGCTGGATGTGGCAACAAGAAACTTTCTAAGTCAACACGTCAAGGGACCGACAAGAACGAGAGGAGGGGATGAACCAGCCTTGCTTGATCTGATATTTACCCTAAATGAGTCGGATATAAGGGAAGTTAAGTTGGAAGCCCCCCTTGGGAATGAGTGATCATAGTGTATTGAGCTTTGAGTACCTGGTTGAGCTAGGAATTATCACCCCCAAAAAAGAACTGGGAAACAAAGGGCTGGCGTACCGAAAGGGAAACTACGAGGAGATAAATAAATTCCTATGGGATATACATTGGGACACAGAACTCGGAACCAAGTCTGTACAAGACATGATGGACTATGTCACCCAAAAATGTCAGGAGGCTGTAAGCAGGTTTGTCCCAGCCCAACAGGAAAAAACAGAGAAGCAAAGGAAGAATCCGTGGTTTAATAGGGAATGTATGAAAGCAAAGGAGCTGAACAAAAGGGCATGGAGGAACTTCCGTAATAACAGAACACCAGAAAGTAGAGAGAGATACCAGAGAACCAGGAACGAGTATGTTAGTGTGAGAAGAGCAGCTGAGAAAAGGTATGAAAATGATATAGCTAATAAAGCCAAGACCGAACCAAAGCTACTACACAGTCACATCAGGAGGAAGACAACAGTGAAGGAACAGGTGATGAAACTTAGGGTGGGCGAGGACAGGTACACAGAGAATGACAAAGAGGTGTGTGAAGAACTCAACAAAAGGTTCCAGGAGGTCTTTACAATAGAACAGGGAGAAGTCACGGTGCTAGGAGAGGTGGCAGCAAACCAGGTGACCATGGCAAGGTTCGAAATTACAAGAGATGAGGTCAAGAAGCACCTATTGGAGCTGGATGTGAGAAAAGCTGTTGGGCCGGATGGAATCTCACCATGGGTATTGAAAGAGTGTGTAGGAGCACTTAGCTTGCCACTCTCCATAGTGTATAGTAGGTCACTGGAAACGGGAGACCTACCAGAAGTATGGAAGACTGCTAATGTAGTACCAATATTTAAAAAGGGTGAAAGACAAGAGGCACTGAACTACAGGCCAGTGTCCTTAACTTGTATACCATGCAAGGTGATGGAGAAGATTGTGAGAAAAAACCTAGTAACACATCTGGAGAGAAGAGACTTCGTGACAACCCATCAACATGGGTTCAGGGAGGGTAAATCTTGCCTTACAGGCTTGATAGAATTCTATGATCAGGTGACAAAGATTAAGCAAGAAAGAGAAGGATGGGCGGACTGCATTTTTTTGGACTGTCGGAAAGCCTTTGACAAAGTACCCCATAAAAGGTTGATGCATAAGCTAGAGAAACAGGCAGGAGTAACTGGTAGGGCGCTCCAGTGGATAAGGGAGTACCTAAGCAATAGAAAGCAGAGAGTTATAGTGAGGGGTGAGACCTCAGAATGGCGGGAAGTCACCAGTGGAGTCCCACAGGGCTCTGTGCTTGGACCTATCCTGTTTCTGATATACGTAAATGATCTCCTAGAGGGTATAGACTCATTCCTCTCAATGTTTGCTGACGACGCCAAAATTATGAGACGGATTAAGACAGAGGAGGACAGCTTGAGGCTTCAAGAAGACCTGGACAAGCTGCAGGAATGGTCGAACAATTGGATGTTAGAGTTTAACCCAAGCAAATGTAATGTAATGAAGATAGGAGTAGGGAGCAGGAGACCAGATACAAGGTATCACTTGGGAGATGAAATTCTTCAAGAGTCAGAGATAGAGAAAGACCTGGGGGTTGATATCACGCCAGACCTGTCCCCTGAAGCTCATATCAAGAGGATAACATCAGCAGCATATGCCAGGTTGGCTAACATAAGAACGGCCTTTAGAAACTTGTGTAAGGAATCTTTCAGAACATTATATACCACATATGTCAGACCAATCCTGGAGTATGCGGCTCCAGCATGGAGTCCATATCTAGTCAAGCATAAGACTAAACTGGAAAAGGTTCAAAGGTTTGCCACCAGACTAGTACCCGAGCTGAGAGGTATGAGCTACGAGGAGAGACTACGGGAATTGAACCTCACTTCGTTGGAAGACAGAAGAGTTAGAGGGGACATGATCACCACATTCAAGATTCTCAAGGGAATCGACAGGGTTGATAAAGATAGGCTATTTAACACAAGGGGCACACACACTAGGGGACACAGGTGGAAACTGAGTGCCCATATGAGCCACAGAGATATTAGAAAGAACTTTTTTAGTGTGAGAGTGGTTGACAAATGGAATGCATTAGGAAGCAATGTGGTGGAGGCTGACTCCATACACAGTTTTAAGTGTAGATATGATAGAGCCCAATAGGCTCAGGAACCTGTACACCTGTTGATTGACGGTTGAGAGGCGGGACCAAAGAGCCAGAGCTCAACCCCCGCAAGCACAACTAGGTGAGTACAACTAGGTGAGTACACACACACACACACTCACACACGCGCGGATTTCCCTCTATCCCCCTTCTGCCCCAATGCCCACACCTTTCTCCTGAGTTCCCCCTGACTAATGCAACCTCCCACCCACTCTCACTATCTATGTTCCCCACCCCTTCTATCATTCTCCCCCAACCTCTCAACCTCTATCTGACTCTCAACCTTACACTACCTCACAACCCCTCTATGCCTCTCAGACCCTCCTTAATCTTCAAATCCTGTATGCCCTTCGTTCTCCAGACCTACCTACCAAGGGAGCCGGTCGGCCGAGCGGACAGCACGCTGGATTTGTGATCCTGTGGTCCTGGGTTCGATCCCAGGCGCAGGCGAGAAACAATGGGCAGAGTTTCTTTCACCCTATGCCCCTGTTACCTAGCAGTAAAATAGGTACCTGGGTGTTAGTCAGCTGTCACGGGCTGCTTTCTGGGGGTGGAAGCCTGGTCGAGGACCGGGCCGCGGGGACACTAAAAAAAAAAGCCCCGAAATCATCTCAAGATAACCTCAAGATAACCCAGGCCCTACCCCAGACCTTCCTACCTACCTTCCTAGATGACCAGCCCCCATTTGCCCCCCAAGAAACCCCCTAGATTCCCCGAGACCCCCAGAGAAAAGGCGAACTCTGGTACCAGAGATTCCATGAAGAATCTCAAGGTTTGTTACACCAATGCTGATGGGGTATCTAATAAAGCAGAAAAGATAAAAGAAAGAGTGAGTGAGGCAAATCCTGACATAGTTGCAATAGTGAAAACTAAAATAAATAACATGATCTCAGATGTAATCTTTCCAGAGGGCTACCAGATGAAAATAAAACAGAGGACACAGAGACAGGTCTAATAAAGCGAAAATGGAAGTTTGAAGACCTGGGAAATCGGGTTACCAATGAGAGCACAAGCTTCATACGTGGAACTCTGACAGCAGATGGGAGGAAGATTGTGATCTTGGTAATCTACAATCCCCCACCAAACAGTAGAAGACCCAGGCAGGAATATGATGACAGCAACAAGGCATGCATAGATGAACTGCAGAAGGCAGCAACACTAGCTCACAGAATGAGAGCGAAGCTGCTGGTTATGGGGGACCTATATCATGGAGAGATAAATTGGGAATCAAGGAATCCCCATGGAGGGGACGGAACATGGGGAGCAAAGTTAGTAGATGTTATAGACAGGAATTTCCTAACACAACGTGTGAAGGAAGACACAAGGGAAAGAGGAGGAGATGCACCGAGCCTATTAGACCTGATTTTCACCCAGAACGTAGAAAACATTGAAAATTTGGAGCATGAAATACCTCTAAGGGCCAGCGACCATTGTGTTCTAGTCTTTGACTACATGATGGAATTCAAACTTGTGACCAAGGGACAAGAGGTCTGGGAAAGGAGAGTTGACTACTAGAAAGGGGACTACAGGAGGATAAGGGACTATCTAGGAGAAGTGCAGCGGGAGGAAGAAATTAGAGGAAAAACAGTCCGAGATATGATGGACCTAGTCATACGGAAATGCCAGGAGGCCGAAGAGAGATTTATACCAACAGAAAAGGTAAAAAAAAATAAGAGGAAATATAGTAACCCGTGGTTTAATAGTGCCAAGAAGCAAAAATGGCCAGCAGGCGGGAGTGGAGGAAGTACAGAAGACAAAGGACAGAGGACAACAGGATCAGATACAACAGAGCTAGGAATGATTACTTTAACAAAAGACGAACATCGGACAGGATCTATGAGAACGATATTGCGATCAAAGCGAAAAAAACAATCTAAATTACTACACTGCCATATAAGAAGAAAAATGTCGGCGAACGACCAAGTGACAAGACTAAGGAAGACAGAGGGGGCATATACTGAAAGTGACAAGGAAATCTGCGAGACACTGAATGCCAGCTTCCATAGAGTGTTCACAACCGAGCCTGAGCAATTCCCATTGTTAGAAGAGATTGCCCTAGATGAAAGACTATCAGATATAGAGGTGACAGCAGAGGAGGTAATGAAACAGTTGACAACACTGGATGTAACTAAAGCGGTTGAACCAGACAAAGTATCACCGTGGTTACTAAAAGAAGCTGCGCAGGCCCTCAGCGTGCCTCTGGCAATGATCTTTAATGAGCCACTTATGTCGGGAGAATTGCCCAGTTGCTGGAAGAAGGCAAATGTCGTACCGATTTTCAAGAAAGGCGATAGGGAGGAGGCACTTAACTATAGACTTGTAGACTTAACTATAGACTGACAAGGAACCCCTGTAAATTACTTGAAAGAATAATTAGGCTACGACTGATTGCACACCTGGAAAAAGTTATTTTTGTGAACAAACATCAACATGGGTTCTTGAAAGGGAAATTGTGCCTAACAAACCTTTTGGAATTCTATAAAATAACGAAGATAAGACAGGACAGAGATGGTTGGCAGACTGCATATTTCTGGACTGCTAAAAAAAGCCTTTGATATAGAACCGCACATGAGACTGCTGTTCAAACTCGAGAGGCAGGCGAGGGTGGGAGGAAAGGTCCTAGCATGGATAAGGAACTACCTAACAAGAAGGAGCCAAAGAGTTACGGTAAGGGGTGAGAAGTTGTACTGGCGAACAGTAACGAGTGGAATACCTCAAGGATTGGTGCTGGGACCTATTCTATATCTAATATATGTTAACGACATGTTTACAGGAGTAGATTCCTACATGTCGATGTTCGCAGCTGACGCAAAGTTGATGAGAAGAGTTGTGACAGATGAGGATTGCAGGATCCTTCAAGAGTACCTGAACAGATTGCAGAGATGGTCAGATAAATGGCTACTGGAGTTCAACACGAGCAAATGTAAAGTAATGGAAATGGGACTAGGTGATAGGAGACCAAAGGGACAGTACACAAAGAAGGGGAACTGCCTATCTGTGATGATGCGAAAAAGAGACCTGGGCGTGGACGTAACACCTAATCTATCTCCTGAAGCACATATAAATAGGATAACGACAGCAGCGTATTCTACACTGGCAAAAGTTATAACATGATTCAGAAACCTAAGTAAGGAGGTATTTAAGGCGCTTTACACTGCCTACGTGAGGCCAGTCTTAGAGTGTGCTGCATCACCATGGAGTCCCCATCTGAAGAAGCATATAAGGAAACTGGAAGAGGTTCAGAGGTTTGCAACGAGACTCGTCCCAGAGTTACGAGGGATGGGGTATGAGGAGCGCCTGAAGGAACTGTGTCTTACGACACTAGAAAAAAGAAGGGAGAGGGGGGACATGATAGGAACATATAAAATACTCACAGGGATTGATAGAGTGGACATAACAGAAATAGTAACGGAACGAGGGGACATGGGTGGAAGCTGCAAACTCAGATGAGTCACAGAAATGTTAGGAAGTTTTCTTTTAGTGTGAGAGTAGTGGAAAAATGGAATGCACTTAAGGAACAGGTTGTGGAAGCAAATAATATTCATAATTTTAAACTTAGGTATGATAGGAAAATAGGACCGGAGTCATTGCTTTAAACATCCGATGCTCGAAAGGCGGGATCCAAGAGTCAGTGCTCGATCCTGCAGACACAAATAGGTGAGTACACACACCGGGAGCTGGTGGCCGAGCGGACAGCACGCTGGTCACGTGATCCTGTGGTCCCGGGTTCGATCCCGGGCGCCGGAGAGAAACAATGGGCAGAGTTTCTTTCACCCTATGCCCCTGTTACCTAGCAGTAAATCTGACTATATCTAATATATGCTATCTAATCCCTGCATCCCTGAATATCTATATATTAGATATATATCTAATATATATCTAATATATATCTAACTGACTAACTCCCAGGATAACCTGGGAGTTAGTCAGCTGTCACGGGCTGCTTGCTGTTGTGTGTGTGTGTGTGTGTGTGTGTACTCACCTAGTTGTACTCACCTAGTTGTGCTTGCGAGGGTTGAGCTCTGGCTCTTTGGTCCCGCCTCTCAACCGTCAATCAACAGGTGTACAGGTTCCTGAGCCTGTACTCAGGAACTACACCTGTGTGTGTGTGTGTGTGTGTGTGTGTGTGTGTGTGTGTGTGTGTGTGTGTGTGTGTGTGTGTGTGTGTGTGTGTGTGTGTGTGTTTGTGTGTGTGTGTGTGTGTGCGTGGTGTGAAAAAAAGATAGCAGCAGTAGTTAGAAACAGGTGATTGACAGTTGAGAGGCGGGCCAAAAGAGCAGAGCTCAACCCCTGCAATCACAACTAGGTGAATACACACACATACACACACACACACACACACACACACACACACACACACACACACACACACACACACACACACACACACACACACACACACACACACACACCTACTCAGAGGTAGCGAAAATTACTACAACGTATTTATTGACAAATTCATGACGAAGGAGGAACAGATTGCCCACAGAGCATGCAAACAACAATACGACTCTTCCCATTTGAGCGCAGCTACACACCCCAGTGCTAATCCACCTCATGCTAACCAGCTCACAAGTGCTTCTCAGGTCACCCCTTCCCCAAATCAGCCGCCCCTGCTTATCTCCCCAGCACATCCCTTGACCCCTCTGACCCCACTGGAGTCAAATTCATCCCACATTCCAAGGACCCCCTCATCACCTCAACCCCCAAAACCCGTCCAGCCCTCATCCCCTCAACCCCCAAAACCCACCCAGCTCTCATCCCCTCAACCCCCAAAACCCATCCAGACCTCATCCCCTCAACCCCAAGAACCCACCCAGACCTCATCCCCTCAACACCCAAAGCCTACCCTGCCCTCACCCCTCCTCATCCCCTCTCCTTCCATGTGACCCCCCACCCTTGCGAGGGAGGTGGGAGGTCCCCCCCGCCCCCTCTATCCTTCCCCCTCCCAACCTCTCAACCTCTATCTGTCTCCCAACCTTACGCTATCTCCCAACCCCTCTATGCCCTCCCTAATCTTCAGACCCAGTATGCCCTTCCTACTCCAGACCTACCTACCCAGGCCCTACCCCAGACCCTCCTACCTACCTTCCTAGAAGCCCAGCCCCCAGTAGCCCCCCAAGCACCCCTCCTGAACTCCTTCACCCCCCATACACCCCCCGGACCCCCCAGACACCCCCCGGATCCCCCCGGACATCCCCCGGACCCTCCCCGCCCCCAGTCATCCCCCAGACACCCCCCAGATCCCCCGGATCCCCTCTGCCCCCAGTCACCCCCCAGACATCCCCCAGATCCCCCCAGACCCCCAGAGAAAGGGAGAACTCTGGTACAAGAGTTTCCATGAAGAATCTCAAGGTTTGGTACACCAATGCTGATGGGGTATCTAATAAAGCAGAAGAGATAAAAGAAAGAGTGAGTGAAGCAGATCCTGACATAGTTGCAATTGTGGAAACTAAAATTAATGACATGATCTCAGATGCAATCTTTCCTGAAGGGTACCAGGTGATACGAAAAGAGAGGACACAGAGACAGGGAGGGGGAGTAGCACTCCTAATAAAGCGGAAATGGAAGTTTGAAGACCTGGGAAATCGAGTTACCAATGAGTGCACAAGCTTCATACATGGAACTCTGACAGTAGATGGGAGGAAGATTGTGATCATGGTAATCTACAATCCCCCACCAAACAGTAGAAGACCCAGACAGGAGTATGATGACAACAACAAAGCATGTATAGATGAACTGCAGAAGGCAGCAACACTAGCCCACAGAATGAGAGCGAAGCTGCTGATCATGGGGGACCTAAATCATGGAGAGATAAATTGGGAATCAAGGAATCCCCATGGAGGGGACGAAACGTGGGGAGCAAAATTAGTAGATGTTATAGACAGGAATTTCCTGACACAACATGTGAAGGAAGACACAAGGGAAAGAGGAGGAGATGCACCGAGCCTATTAGACCTGATTTTCACCCAGAACGTAGAAGATATCGAGAATTTAGAGCATGAAATACCTCTAGGGGCCAGTGACCATTGTGTCCTAGTCTTTGACTACATGATGGAATTCAAACTTATGACCATGGGACAAGAGATCTGGGAAAGGAGAGCTGACTACAGGAAAGGGGACTATATGAGGATAAGGGACTATCTGGGTGAAGTGCAGTGGGAGGAAGAAATTAGAGGAAAAACAGTCCAAGATATGATGGACCTAGTCATACAGAAATGCCAGGAGGCCGAAGAGAGATTTATACCAACGGTAAAGGGAAAAAATAAGAAGGAATATAATAACCCATGGTTTAATAGACAGTGTCAGGAAGCAAAAATGGCCAGCAGACGGGAGTGGAGGAAGTACAGAAGACAAAGAACAGAGGACAACAGGATCAGATACAACAGAGCTAGGAACGATTACATTAACATAAGACGAACATCGGAAAGGGACTATGAGAACGATATTGCAATCAAAGCGAAAAAACAACCTAAGTTACTACACAGTCATATAAGAAGAAAAATGTCGGTGAACGACCAAGTGACAAGACTAAGGAAGACAGAGGGGGCATATACTGAAAGTGACAAGGAAATCTGCGAGGCACTGAATGCCAGTTTCCATGGAGTGTTCACTACCGAGCCTGAGCAGCTCCCATTGTTGGAAGGGGTTACCCTAGATGAAAGACTATCAGATATAGAGGTGACAGCAGAGGAGGTAATGAAACAGTTGACAACTCTAGATGCAACTAAAGCAGTTGGACCAGACAAAGTATCACCGTGGATACTAAAAGAAGCAGCACAGGCCCTCAGCGTGCCTCTGGCAATGATCTTTAATGAGTCACTTATGTCAGGAGAATTGCCCAGTTGCTGGAAGAAGGCAAATGTCGTGCCGATCTTCAAGAAAGGAGATAGGGAGGAGGCACTTAACTACAGACCTGTATCACTGACAAGCATCCCCTGTAAAATACTGGAAAGAATAATTAGGCTACGACTGGTTGCACACCTGGAGAACATTAGGTTTGTGAACAAACATCAACATGGGTTCTGGACAGGGAAATCGTGCCTAACAAACCTTCTGGAATTCTATGATAAAATAACGAGGATAAGACAGGACAGAGATGGTTGGGCAGACTGCATATTTCTGGACTGCCAAAAAGCCTTTGATACAGTACCGCACATGAGACTGCTGTTCAAGCTCGAGAGGCAGGCGGGGGTGGGGGGAAAGGTCCTAGAATGGATAAGGAACTACCTAACAGGAAGGAGCCAAAGAGTTACGGTAAGGGGCGAGAAGTCGGACTGGCGAACAGTAACAAGTGGAGTACCACAAGGATCGGTGCTGGGACCAATTCTATTTCTTGTATATGTTAACGACATGTTTACAGGCGTAGAGTCCTACATGTCGATGTTTGCGGATGATGCAAAGTTGATGAGAAGAGTTGTGACAGATGAGGATTGCAGGATCCTCCAAGAGGACCTGAACAGATTGCAGAGATGGTCAGAGAAATGGCTACTAGAATTCAACACGAGCAAATGTAAAGTTATGGAAATGGGACTAGGAGATAGGAGACCAAAGGGACAGTACACAATGAAGGGGAACAGCCTACCTGTAACGACGCGTGAAAGAGACCTGGGGGTGGACGTAACACCTAATCTATCTCCTGAGGCACATATTAATAGGATAACGACAGCAGCGTACTCTACACTGGCAAAAGTTAGAACATCATTCAGAAACCTAAGTAAGGAGGCATTTAGGGCGCTTTACACTGCCTACGTAAGGCCAGTCTTAGAGTATGCCGCCTCATCATGGAGTCCCCATCTGAAGAAGCATATAATGAAACTGGAAAAGGTTCAGAGGTTTGCAACGAGACTCGTCCCAGAGCTACGAGGGATGGGGTATGAAGAGCGCCTGAGGGAACTGTGCCTTACGACACTAGAAAGAAGAAGGGAGAGGGGGGACATGATAGGAACGTATAAGATACTCAGAGGAATTGACAGAGTGGACATAGACGAAATGTTCACACGGAATAGTAACAGAACGAGAGGACATGGATGGAAGCTTGAAACTCAGATGAGTCAAGAGATGTTAGGAAGTTTTCTTTTAGCGTGAGAGTAGTGGGGAAATGGAATGCACTTCAGGAACAGGTTGTGGAAGCAAATACTATTCATAATTTTAAAACCAGGTATGATAGGGAAATGGGACAGGAGTCATTGCTGTAAACAACCGATGCTCGAAAGGCGGAATCCAAGAGTCAATGCTCGATCCTGCAAGCACATATAGGTGAGTACATATAGGTGAGTACACACACACACACACACACACACACACACACACACACACACACACACACACACACACACCCACACACACACACACACACACACACACACACACACACACACACACACACTTCCGGAATAACAGGACACCAGAAAGCAGAGAGAGGAACCAGGAATGAGTACGTCAGGGTGAGAAGAGAAGCAGAGAAAAGTTTTGAAAATGATATAGCAAACAAAGCCAAGACCGAACCAAAGCTACTCCACAGTCACATTAGAAGGAAAACAACAGCGAAAGAACAGGTATTGAAACTTCGAACAGGCGAGGACAGGTATACAGAGAATGACAGAGAGGTGTGTGAAGAACTCAACAAGAGGTTCCAGGAGGTCTTCACAATAGAACAAGGTGAGGTCACAGTGCTAGGAGAAAGGGAGGTAAACCAGGCGGCCTTGGAAGAGTTCGAAATTACGAGAGAGGAGGTCAAGAGACACCTGCTGGATCTGGATGTTAGAAAGGCTGTTGGCCCAGATGGGATCTCACCATGGATACTGAAAGAGTGTGCAGAGGCACTTTGCTTGCCACTCTCCATAGTGTATAGTAAGTCACTGGAGACGGGAGACCTACCAGAAATATGGAAGACGGCGAATGTGGTCCCAATATACAAAAAGGGCGACAGGCAAGAGACACTGAACTACAGGCCAGTGTCCTTGACTTGTATACCATGCAAGGTGATGGAGAAGATCGTGAGAAAAAAACTGGTAACACATCTGGAGAGAAGGGACTTCGTGACAAATCGCCAACATGGGTTCAGGGATGGTAAATCTTGCCTTACAGGCTTGATAGAATTCTACGATCAGGTGACAAAGATTAAGCAAGAAAGAGAGGGCTGGGTGGACTGCATTTTCTTGGATTGTCGGAAAGCCTTTGACACAGTACCGCATAAGAGGCTGGTACATAAGCTGGAGAGACAGGCAGGTGTAGCTGGTAAGGTGCTCCAGTGGATAAGGGAGTATCTAAGCAATAGGAAGCAGAGAGTTACGGTGAGGGGTGAGACCTCCGATTGGCGTGAAGTCACCAGTGGAGTCCCACAGGGCTCTGTACTCGGTCCTATCTTGTTTCTGATATATGTAAATGATCTCCCGGAGGGTATCGATTCATTTCTCTCAATGTTTGCGGACGATGGTAAAATTATGAAAGGATTAAAACAGAAGAGGGCTGTTTGAGGCTTCAAGAAGACCTAGACAAGCTGAAGGAATGATCGAACAAATGGTTGTTAGAGTTTAACCCAACCAAATGTAATGTAATGAAGATAGGTGTAGGGAGCAGGAGGCCAGATACAAGGTATAATCTGGGAGAGAAAATTCTTCAGGAGTCAGAGAAGGAAAAAGACTTGGGGGTTGATATCACGCCAGACCTGTCTCCTGCAGCACATATCAAGCGGATAACATCAGCGGCACATGCCAGGCTGGCCAACATACGAACGGCATTCAGAAACTTGTGTAAAGAATCATTCAGAACTTTGTATACCACATATGTCAGGCCAATCCTAGAGTATGCAGCCCCAGCATGGAGTCCATATCTAGTCAAGGATAAGACTAAACTGGAAAAGGTTCAAAGGTTTGCCACCAGACTAGTACCCGAGCTGAGAGGTATGAGCTACGAGGAGAGACTACGGGAATTAAACCTCACTTCGCTGGAAGACAGAAGAGTTAAGGGGGACATGATCACCACATTCAAGATTCTGAAGGGAATTGATAGGGTAGATAAAGACAGTCTATTTAACACAAGGGGAACACGCACAAGGGGACACAGGTGGAAACTGAGTGCCCAAATGAGCCACAGAGATATTAGAAAGAACTTTTTTAGTGTCAGAGTGGTTGACAAATGGAATGCATTAGGAAGTGATGTGGTGGAGGCTGACTCCATACACAGTTTCAAGTGTAGATATGATAGAGCCCGATAGGCTCAGGAATCTGTACACCTGTTGATTGCCAGTTGAGAGGCGGGACCAAAGAGCCAGAGCTCAACCCCCGCAAACACAACTAGGTGAGTACAACTAGGTGAGTACACACACACACAGGTGTGGTGAGGAAGTTGCCATGGAAGTGGTTTCTTCTCAGGAAGCAGGTAGATGTACAAGCCAGTTGATAGAGAGAATAAGAGCAGTAGTAGTAGGAGCAAACAGGGACACGCCCAGCAGAGAGGAGACACAAGGACAAAAATGCAGTTACTGAGATCCTTAAAGAGGTAAGAATGGAGAGGGCTAATCAGAATATCGAAAAGGTTTTCAAGCTTGGAAATTACAACAAGTACAGAGACCGATTGATAAAGGTGGTATTTATGAGCGAGAACTCAAAAGAGGACCTGTTAGCAAAGAAGAGCGGACTAACAACTGTACCGAAGTTCAGAAAAGTATTCCTGCAGAGGGATAAGACAAGGGACGAGACAATGAGTGCAGCAGATGTGAGGAAGGAGCACAGGGAGAAAGAAAAGAGTCAGGGAACCACAACCCCAAACCCTACAGTCACAGAGGGGAGTGGAGAACCTCCACAAGAAGTTCAACTGCCTTAGGGAGAGGAGGAGCACCACCCCCACCTTCCGCCCAATAAACATCCTACCTGCCTCAACCCCTGCCAGTCCCCCATTAAGAGCCCACAAGGGCATCCTTCTCCCCCTCACCCCCTCCCAAGGACCCCCAAGCCCTCCCTTCTCCCCCATGCCCTCCTGTCTCCCCCACCCCCAAGCCCTCCGGTCTCCCCCAATCCCCTGAGCCCTCCATTCTCCTCCACCCCCCGAAAGCCCTCCATTCTCCCCCACCCCCCTAAACCCCCATTCTCCCCATCCCACTAAGCCCGCCCTTCTCCCCCACTCCCCTAAGCCTCCCCTCTTCTTCACCCCCTCAACTCTCCCTTAAGAGCCCTCCCTCATCTTCTGCTCCTTAAGCCCCCCCCCCCCTTCCCTCATCCCCTAAAGCCCTCCCTGCCACGTTTCCCCCTAAGCCTCCCCATTTCACCCTCCCCACCAAGCCTCCCCCTCTCACCCTCCCCCCCCATGCCCTCTGTTCTCCCCCCCCCCCCAGCTCTCTCTCCTCCACCACCCTCCCCGTACCAGATCCTCCCAGCCCCCGCACATCCCAGATCCCCCAGGTCCCCTCCTTACGCCCTCCCCTCCCGAGCCCTCCCTGTTTCCCTGCTACAGGGGAGTCAACAGAAACTGAGGAAGAACAGAAGAAAGTTAGTTTCAGGGTGATGTACTCGAACATAGATGGGATTACAAGCAAGACAAGTAAACTAAAGGAAAGAGCACAAGAAGTGAACCCAGATATAATCGGACTCATAGAAACAAATCTCTCATTAAACATAACGAATGCGGTGTTTCCCCAGGACTACACAGTTATAAGGAAAGATAGGAAAGGTAGCGGAGGAGGCAGAGTGGCCCTACTATTGAGAAAGGAATGAAGTTTCAAGGAGATGGCTATCCCGGGCTGCAAGGGATTTAGACTACATAACAGGCACCATGACAATGGGAGGACCAAGAATAGTAGTAGCAGTGATATATAACCCTTCCACCCAATGACAGAAGACCCCAGGCAAGAGTATGACAATAACAACAATATGGTAGTTAACACTATAATTGAGAGGGCAGGCTCTGCTGCTCGTAAAAATAGATCCCATGTGCTCATCATGAGCGACTTATATCATGGAAGGATAGACTGGGAGAACAAGGAACCGCAAGGAGGTGAGGATAACTGGAGAGCTAAACTATTGGAGGTGTCAACAAGAAACTTCTTAAGCCAGCATGTCAGGAAACTGACAAGGATGAGAGAAATCGATGAACCAGCGAGATTTGACCTAGTCTTCACTCTGGTCGACTCCGACATAAGGCATATCGGTTTCGAGGCCCCGGTAGGAATGAGCGACCACAGTGTACTGACGTTTGAGTATCTGGTTGAAGAAGGGTTAAGGAACTCAAGGAAGGAAACTGAAAACAAAAGGCTGGCATTCCAAAAGGGAAACTATGAGGAGGTAAGGAAATTCCTAACAGATATAACATTGGAGACAGAGCTGAGAGGAAAGACGGCCCAAAACATGATGGACTACATCAGAAGTGTAAGGAGGCAGCAGACAAGTTTGTCCTGGTCTAAAGGGAAAACAACGAAATGCAGATGAGATACCCATGGTTTAACCAGAGATGTAGGCTAGCTAAGAAGCAAAGTAAAAGGGCGTGGAGGAACTATAGAAACAACAGGCCACTCGAGAGCAGAGAAAGATACCAGTGCCAGGAATGAATGTCAGGCTGAGAAGAGAGGCAGAAGGGCAATACGAAAATGACATCACAAGCAAGGTAAAGACTCAACCTAAATTGCTGCACAGCCACATCAGGAGAAAAACAACAGTAAAACAACAGGTAATGAAATTGAGGATAGGGGCAGACAGATTCACTACAAACGACAAGGAAGTGTGCAAGGAACTGAAAAAGAAATTCCAGGAGGTCTTCACATTAGAACGAGGGGGTAGTTCCAGAGATTAGAGAGGGAATAGTTAACCAGGAACCACTAGAAGAGTTTGAGATTACCAGTGGGGATATAAGGAAGCTCTTGCTAGAGTTGGATGTGACAAAGGCTATAGGCCCAGATGGAATCTCCTCATGGATACTAAAGGAAGGAGCAGAAGTACTGTGCCTTCCACTCTCCATAGTGTATAACAAATCAGTGGTAACAGAGGAATTGCCAAAAATTTGGAACACTGCTAATTTAGTCCCAATATACAAGAAGGGGGGATAAACAGGAAGCACTGAACTACAGGCCAGTGTCCCTAACTTGCATATTTTGCAAGCTGATGGAGAAGATTGTGCGAAAAAGCTTGCGGAACATCTGGAGCGAAAGAACTTTGTGACACAGCATCAACGTGAGTTCAGGGATGGCAAGACCTGCCTCACAGGATTAATTGAATTCTGTGACCAGGCAACACAAATCAGGCAAGAGAGAGAGAGAGGGGGTGGGCAGAGTGCATATTTTTGGATTGCCAGAAAGCCTTTGACACAGTACTACACAAGAGGCTAGTGAAAAAGCTGGAGATGCAGGCAGGAGTGAAGTGGCCTCTTCTCCCTTGGATAAGGGAGTACCTAAGCAACAGAAGACAATGAGTCACTGTGAGGGGTGAGACCTCAGATTAGTGAGAAGTCCCCAGTGGAGTCCCACAGGGTTTAGTCCTTGGACCTATACTGTTTCTGATATATGTAAATGATCTCCCAGAGGGTATAGAATCGTTCCTCTCATTGTTTGCTGATGATGCAAAAATTATGAGGAGGATTAAAACATAGGATGATAGTAGGAGGCTACAAGTTGACCTAGACAGACTGAGTGAATGGTTCAACAAAAGGCTACTAAAGTTCAACCCGAGTAAATACAAGGTCATGAAAAGAGGCGGGGAAACAGGAAGTCAGACACAGGATACCGAATGGGAAATGAAGCACTTCATGAAACGGACAGAGAGAAAGATCAAGGAGTTGATATCACACCGAACCTGACTTCTGAAGCCCACATAAAAAGAATTACATCTGCGGTATACGCGAGGCTGGCTAACATCGGAACAGCCTTCTGGAACCTGTGTAAGGAATCATTCAAAACCTTGTACACAGAATATGTAAGACCAATCCTGGAGTATGCGGCCCCTAGCATGGAGCCCGTACCTTGTCAAGCACAAGACGAAGTTGGAAAAAGTTCAGAGGTATGCTACTAGGCTAGTCCCAGAAGTAAGAGGCATAAGTTACGAGGAAAGGCTGCATGAAATGCACCTCACAACACTGGAAGACAATAGAGTAAGAGAAGACATGATTACTACCTACAAAATTCTCAGAGGAATTGACAAGGTAGATAAGAATAAACTTTTAACACGGATGGTACGCGAATAAGGGGACACAGGTGGAGACTGAGTACCCAAATAAGCCACAGGGACGTTAGAAAGAACTTTTTCAGTGTCAGAGTAGTTAACAAATGGAATGCATCAATGACTATATAACAGGTACCATAGCAATTGGGGACAAACATGTATAGTAGTAGTAGTCATATATAAACCCCACCAAATGGCAGAAGACCAAGACAGGAAAATAATATAAACGACTTGTCTATCATTTATATAATAGAGAGAGCAGCTTCTGTTGCTAGCAGGAACAGATCCAGACTGCTAATCATGGGAGACTTCAATCACGGGAAGATAGAATGGGAAAACAGAGACCCACATGAAGGATCAGACTCATGGAGAGCTAAACTACTGGACGTGGCAACGAAAACCTTTCTAAGCCAACACATCAAGGGACTGACACGAATGAGAGGAGAAGACGAACCAGCAATGGTTGATCTGATATTCACCCTGAATGAGTTGGATATAAGGGAAGTTAAGTTGGAAGCCCCCTTGGAAATGATTGATCACAGTGTAGTGATTTTTGAGTACCTGGTAGAGCGAGGAGTAATCTCCCCCAAAATGAACTAGCAAACAAGGGGATGGTTTACCGAAAGGAAAATTATGAGGAGACGAGAAAGTTCCTAAGAGAAATACCATGGGGCACATAACTCAGAACTAAGACCGTACAAGACATGACGGACTATGTCACCCAAAGGTGTCAGTAGGCAGAAAGCAGGTTTATCCCGGCCCCCCCCCCAAAAAAAAAGAGAAGCAAAAGAAGAATCCATGGTTTAATAGGGCATGCATGGAAGCAAAGGAAAGGGACAATGGGCGTGGAGGAATTTCCAAAATAACAGAACAGCAGAAAGCCAAATACCAGAGAGCCGGGAATGAGTATGTCAGTGTGAGAAGAGAAGCAGAGACAGTGTGAAAATAATATAGCAAATAAAGACAAGACCCAACCAAAACTGCTCCACAGCCACATCAGGAGGAAACAACAGTGAAAAAAAATGATGACACTAAAAATGGGTGAGGACAGGTACGCATAAAATTACAAAGAGGTGTGTGAAAAACTCAACAAGAGATTCCAGAAGGTCTTCACAAAAGAACGAGATGAAGCCCTTGAGCTAGGAGAGTTGGCAGTAAACCAGGCGGCTTTGGAAGGGTTCGAAATTACTAGAGATTAGGTTAAGAGGCATCTGTTGGACCTGGACGTGAGGAAGGCTGTTCGTCCAGATGGAATCTCACCATGGGTCCTGAAAGAGTGTGTACAAGTACTTTATCTGCCACTCTCCACAGTGTATAGTAGGTCACTGGTAACGGGAGAATTGCTAGAAATATGGAAGACAGGTAATGTAGTCCCAATATTCAAAAAGGGTGACAGACAAGAGGCACCGAACTACAGGTCAATGTTCTTAACTTGTATACCAAGCAAGGTGATGGAGAAGATCGTGAGAAAACACCTAGTAGCACATCCGGAGAGAAGGGACTTCGTGACACACTACCAACATGGGTTCAGGGAGGGTAAATCTTGCTGGTTTAATAGAATTTTACGATCAGGTGACAAAGATTAAGCAAGAAAGAGAAGAATGGGAGGATAGCATTTTTTTGGACTGCCGGAAATCTTTTGACACAGTACCCCATAAAAGACTGGTACATAAGCTATAGAAACAGGCAGGAATAACAGGTAAAATGCTCCAGTGGATAAGGGAGTACCTAAGCAATAGGAAGCATAGAGTTAAAGTGAGGGGGGGGGGTGATCTCAGATCGGCGTGAAGTCACCAATGGAGTCCCACAGGGCTCTGTTCTCGGACCTATCCTGTTTCTGAAATACGTAAATGATCTCCAGGGTATAGACTCATTCCTCTTAATGTTTGCTGACGATGCCTTTGTTACCAGTAACACTGTGGGACCGTCAGAATGGAAAGGGACAGAAGACGGGAAGATGATGGTGGCATTGGGGTCTAATGCCAGGGGACGGTTGTGGAATTGAGAAAGGAGTGAAGAGTGGGAAGGAACATCTGGCAGCTGCAACAATAACGGAGGACGGAAGGAACCTACCATAAAAAGTAATTTTGACTACCCGAATAGACTGATGGCGACGACCATGAGGGAGTCCAGTAAACGTATATATCTCAATGGTCAAAATACGAAATGGTCAAAATACTTAGTCCACTTGGTAGGACCAAACAAATCTTGGAACATAAATGCATCTCTTGAGGTTATCTTGAGATGATTTCGGGGCTTTAGTGTCCCCGCGGCCCGGTCCTCGACCAGGCCTCCACCCCCAGGAAGCAGCCCGTGACAGCCGACTAACTCCCAGGTACCTATTTACTGCTAGGTAACAGGAGCATTCAGGGTGAAAGAAACTTTGCCCATTTGTTTCTGCCTCGTGCGGGAATCGAACCCGCGCCACAGAATTACGAGTCCTGCGCGCTATCCACCAGGCTACGAGGCCCCTGGGGACATGCTACACTTAAGAGCACGCAGTTTGTTACCAGTAACAAAAGACCAACGACCCTGCCAACGGACAAAGATTGAGGAATGAATAACCGGGTAGAAGTCGGAGTAAGGAACACCTTTATGGGAGATGTGATAAGTGCCTCCTTAGTGGCAGCGTCCACCAGTATGGCTGGAAACCAATTAAAACTCCATTGTCTTAAACCTGCTGGAGATAAGAAACTTCCAATGCTGAATTTCGACTATAACAAGATGGATTGGATTAAAGAACTCCAGAGCCATGAGGGTGCTGCGAGAGTCAACTACAACAACAAAGGAAAATTGACAGAGAGAAAATAGTTGACGAAGAGCGTACAAAATATAATGTTCTGCCGTGAAGGTGCTAGTCTCTGGAGGCAGGTGACACATATAGGTGTTTTCAGGAATAACAACTGAGTAGCCTACACCATCTGCAGACTTAGACACAACTGTGAAGACGGAAATGAAGTGGAGGTGGGGAAAAAAGTGTGCAAGGAAAAGGCGTTTCAGAACTGTAGGAGGGGTAAAAGCTTTAGTCAAGTGGGTAAAGGTTTTACAAAACTTAGGAAGGGAACCCTCCATGGGGACAAGGAGGAAATGGCAGGAGGGGAAATAACACGAACAGATAGGGAATCTTGCATGCGAGACAACCGTAAAGAAAGAGGTAGGTGGAGAAAGGTAATAGGACCCACAGGAGGGGTTAAGGTCAAAGTATGACAATAGCGAGAGTGAGGATGTTGAAGGATAGCGTGCGTCTATCAGCTCTCCAGGAAGTATGGGACAAGACTTATAGTAAGTTGAGGGCCTTAGAGCATTCAACTCGGAGGTAAGAAATATTGGGGCGACCAAGACAATCGAGTGTCAAAGATTAACCAAAAAATCTTAGGAGAATCTTTGTACAAAAGGCGATGATCATAAAGTGATTAATGAGGACGAAGAACGACCTGCTTCTGAGTAAGTCATAGCACAAGTTTTAGTTGCAGAAAACCTGAAGCAATGATTGGTGGCCCAAGACGACACTGTATCAATCGCAAGTTGAAGCCGCCATTGGAGTAAAGGCGAGTCATCACCGATAACAAAGGGTAATATCGTCAACATAGAGAGCTGAGAAAATGCCAGAGGGAAGGGAGGAAAGAAGACCATTGAAGGCAACAAGGGAAAAGAGTAGTGTTCAGAACACTACCTTGAGGTACACCTTTGTATTGCCGAAAAGAGGTAGAGAGAGTGGTACCAAGCCACTCTAAAGGAATGACTAGAAAGGAAGCTTCGGAGGAAGAGAGGGTGATTACCACGAAGGTCAAAGGAACAGGACTGGGACAAGATATGGTATCTCCAGGGAGTTTCATTCGTCTTTTCCAGGTAAAAAAGGACAGCAACAATGGAGGTCTTCGCAGCAAAGGCAGTATGAATATAGACCTCCAAGTTCACCAAGACATCAGTCGCGCTGCGGCACTTGCGAAAACCTAATTGAGAAGGAGGGCGGTGGTGATAGTGTTCTAAGAACCACATCAGACAGCCATTGACTATATGTTCAAAGAGTTTGCAGATGCAACTTGTGAGGGCAATGGGGCGGAGGTCCTTTGTGGATGTCCCCAGAGAACCTGGTACCCGAATAGGAAGAACAACCGCCACAAGCCAGTCCTCAGGAACTGACGACGACTTCCAGATACATTATACATATTCGGTGAAGCATATGATAATGAATGTCATCTGAGCCCGCCGCCGAAGAACCACAGAGGGACAGGGCAGACTAGTGTTCTGAGAGAGGGAGAAGGTTATTGAATAGTTATTAGGTAGCTGGAGATGTGTGCAAAAATCTAAGGGATAAGATTCAACAAGTGGCGTGTGAGTAAGGAAAAAGGAAGGAAGATGAGAACTGGAGCTAACAGTCGAAAAGAGGGAACCCAGTTCGGTCGTGACTCACACTAGATCCACCACAATAGAACCACGGAGGTAAAGGACTGGCGAGACATCTGGAACAACATACCCGCTATCTTACAGATTTTTTTTCCAGATCTGGGCCAAAGGAGTATCAATCGTAATGGTGAAGTCATAAGAATTCCAACTCCCACGCGTTGCCGTATGGATGGTCTAACGGTCCACCACATTCCCCTTCCGAAACAAAAGATAAGAATTAGCCGTTTGTCGGCGTCGGTGTTTCTACCAGGCTGTCCACTTACAGCAGGCAGCCCGAGCACAGTCTGCATTCCACCAGGTAACACACTTCTGCGCGCCCAAGGAGGTAGTGGGAGAAATAGAGCGGAGGGCCGCATGTAATACTGTGTCATGAAAAAAAGAGGAGGGTTCCAGGAAGAGGCAGAGTGGAGAGGTCAGAAAGAGTAGCATGTCGGGTCAATAGATTCCATCGGCCTTGGCAAACTGCCGCCTATTGAAGGAGAGGGGAGGGCGAAAAGAGAAGGTGACAAGGATGGGGAAATGGTCACTGTTACGAAGGTCATCAAGAACCCGCCATGTGAAATCTAAATAAAAAGAAAACGAGCAAAAAGAAAGATCAAGACAGGAAAGGGTGAGAATGCGGGAGTCAAATGAATGGGTTCACCAGAATTCAGAAGAGACAGAAGAAGAAAGGACAAATGGTTTGAGAAGGCATCCCGAGTGTTTGTCAGGGCATCACCCCAGAGGGTATGGCGACAGTTAAAATTACCCAAAAGGCTCAAGTAAGGAGTCCAACAGATGTTTAAGCACAGGAAGAGAAAGAGTAACATTGGAGGGGGGAGGGGAGAGAGATAAATGGAACAGAATCGGGCCGCAGAACCCTGAATGTGTGACTGAAAATTAAGGGGACGAAGGGAATATCAATACGGATCAAGAGAGCAGTAGAGTTATAGGTCCCAGCAAAAGCTTGAGGGAAGGGGGGGGGGAGAGAAAGGTATAACCATGGAAGTGACCAGGACGAGCGCCAAGCATCAGCTCTTGGAAACCGACACAAAGCGGTAAAAACTCAGTGATCAGAAGTTGGAGTTCCTGGAAGTTGGCATAAAATCTACGAATATTAACACAGTAAGTAAGATCAGAATCAGGATAAGTAAAATCGGAGTTACGGGGCATAGGTAAATCTACCAAAGACGAAGTAATCAAGGGAGTAACATAGTAGGGAGTAGGATGGACCAGAGGCGGTCTGACAGTCTGGAGTTGAAGGAGGATTCGGAGAGGGGCGGTAAAGGGAATCAGGGGCAGGAAGGACAGAAACAGTGGAGTGCACTTCCTCAGGGGAAGCATCCAAGAGAGAATCAAGGACCAAGGGAACCTCCATAGCAGGGACAAGTGATTCCGCCACTGAAATGGGAGGGAATGAAATTGGAAGGTGAGAAATAGAGCAAAGCCTTCTTACCCATCGTGGATAAGAAGGGGGAGGACCCAGGATTAGGTTACTGATGTAGAGAAACAGGTTTATCATCAGCAATATACTGGGCGACAGCCTTTACAATCTCAACAGGAGAAGGAGAACGGGAGAAGAAGAAGAACGGGAACGGTCAACATGAAGATGGCTGGGAGGAGGATGGACAATGGCCTGGACGGACAGGCGGTAAAGCAGGCCAAAAGACAGAGGGGAGGGCCGAGAAGAAGGATTTGTGTTTAATATCCTTGTGGCAGTCTTTCAGTTCCCTATCATCAGTCACAACATGGTGCGGGAGAACAACTGTTCCACTGCTGGCCTTCAGCCGGGCAATTTTTGCAGATCCGAACAGGGGGTCTCCCCAATGCTGGACAACTAAGCCAAGCGGTCAGCCGCTTCCTGAGAAGGTGGCGTCAACGACACGAGTACCAGTACGGGTGGGGTTGAAGGTGACAAACATATCCATCAAATCAACTAGGTTTTTATGGATTAATAAATCATCAGGACGTGTAGAATCAACATGACTGAGATCAAAAAATTTAGTACACGTAGCAGAACCAAACAGCGCTTGGAATGTATTAGAACCGGAATGTATTAGAACATCTTCACAGACGGAACAGTGGACACAAAATATGAGTGCTGGTACTGCTCTATGTTTGGATAGCAAACAGGCATATTGGAGACTGGAAGGACTAGTATCATCAACCCAAACTGAGCTGTAGCTATAACAGCTAGGAGTGTTGTGTGCATATATAATTGCAAAAAACACTCAACATGAAATCATGTACTCAGACTCAAAAGCTGCACTTCAAATATTAGGAAAAAAGCAGTGGAAAGACAACGTGGAAATAATTACCACCATTTTGTATCTTGAAGCAGTAGCTAAAGGCAAAGGACTCACTATAACCCTAAACTGGACCCCATTCCATGTTGTAATCCCATTAAATGAGAAAGCCGATGGAATTGCTAAATTGGTCACTCGTCATCCAGTGATCCACAAAAGAATCCAATCTGGCCTAGAGTCTATAACAACACCATCACCAATCTGGCCTAGAGTCTATAACAACACCATCACCAATCTGGCCTAGAGTCTATAACAACACCATCACCAATCTGGCCTAGAGTCTATAACAACACCATCACCAATCTGGCCTAGAGTCTATAACAACACCATCACCAATCTGGCCTAGAGTCTATAACAACACCGTCACCAATCTGGCCTAGAGTCTATAACAACACCATCACCAATCTGGCCTAGAGTCTATAACAACACCATCACCAATCTGGCCTAGAGTCTATAACAACACCATCACCAATCTGGCCTAGAGTCTATAACAACACCATCACCAATCTGGCCTAGAGTCTATAACAACACCATCACCAACAAACTCTCACACCTCAACAAAGCCCATCTACAACAGAGAGTAGCAGAAGGTTCGCCCTCTGAAATATGTTATCTTCATGCCACCAAGTTAGAAAATTTAAAGGAATCCACAGGCAAATAGCAGTTCGGTTATGTAGACTACGTCTAGGCTACAGATACAACAAACTATGATGGCGGACAGTGTAGCTTATATCACCCGCTACTGGAAGTTATCACGTCTGCTCCTGACTCACAAACTTAAGTATCCTTAGGGATTATGGTCATTTTCTAGTTAGGTGTACATGTGAGAACAGTTACGCTCACAACGATAATTAAAGACAAGTAAGAAATGAGAGTGCATTTAAACCTAAATAGGTTAAATCTGAATTATAATTAACCTCTTGTTGCCCTCAATTAAAGATTAATTCGGCAGCAGGAATAATTGACATCCACAATGAGGAGAAGCTAGCGAAGCTAGGAGCGGGAAGCTAGCACAACTAGGAGCGGGAAGCTAGCACAGCTAGGAGCGGGAAGCTAGCACAACTAGGAGCAGGAAGCTAGCACAACTAGGAGCGGGAAGCTAGCACAGCTAGGGGCGGGAAGCTAGCACAACTAGGAGCCGGAAGCTAGCACAACTAGGAGCGGGAAGCTAGCACAACTAGGAGCGGGAAGCTAGCACAGCTAGGAGCGGGAAGCTAGCACAACTAGGAGCGGGAAGCTAGCACAACTAGGAGTGGGAAGCTAGCACAATTAGGAGCGGGAAGCTAGCACAACTAGGAGCGGGAAGCTAGCACAACTAGGAGCGGGAAGCTAGCACAACTAGGAGCGGGAAGCTAGCACAGCTAGGAGCGGGAAGCTAGCACAACTAGGAGTGGGAAGCTAGCACAATTAGGAGCGGGAAGCTAGCACAACTAGGAGTGGGAAGCTAGCACAACTAGGAGCGGGAAGCTAGCACAACTAGGAGCGGGAAGCTAGCACAGCTAGGAGCGGGAAGCTAGCACAGCTAGGAGTGGGAAGCTAGCACAACTAGGAGCAGGAAGCTAGCACAACTAGGAGTGGGAAGCTAGCACAGCTAGGAGCGGGAAGCTAGCACAACTAGGAGCGGGAAGCTAGCACAACTAGGAGCGGGAAGCTAGCACAACTAGGAGCGGGAAGCTAGCACAGCTAGGAGCGGGAAGCTAGCACAGCTAGGAGCGGGAAGCTAGCACAGCTAGGAGCGGGAAGCTAGCACAGCTAGGAGCGGGAAGCTAGCACATCTAGGAGCGGGAAGCTAGCACAGCTAGGAGCGGGAAGCTAGCACAACTAGGAGCGGGAAGCTAGCACAGCTAGGAGTGGGAAGCTAGCACAACTAGGAGCGGGAAGCTAGCACAGCTAGGAGCGGGAAGCTAGCACAGCTAGGAGCGGGAAGCTAGCACAGCTAGGAGCGGGAAGCTAGCACAACTAGGAGCGGGAAGCTAGCACAACTAGGAGCGGGAAGCTAGCACAACTAGGAGCGGGAAGCTAGCACAGCTAGGAGTGGGAAGCTAGGACAACTAGGAGCAGGAAGCTAGCACAGCTAGGAGCGGGAAGCTAGCACAGCTAGGAGCGGGAAGCTAGCACAACTAGGAGCGGGAAGCTAGCACAACTAGGAGCGGGAAGCTAGCACAACTAGGAGCGGGAAGCTAGCACAGCTAGGAGCGGGAAACTAGCACAACTAGGAGCGGGAAGCTAGCACAGCTAGGAGCGGAAAGCTAGCACAGCTAGGAGCGGGAAGCTAGCACATCTAGGAGCGGGAAGCTAGCACAGCTAGGAGCGGGAAGCTAGCACAGCTAGGAGCGGGAAGCTAGCACAGCTAGGAGCGGGAAGCTAGCACAGCTAGGAGCGGGAAGCTAGCACAGCTAGGAGCGGGAAGCTAGCACAGCTAGGAGCAGGAAGCTAGCACAGCTAGGAGCAGGAAGCTAGCACAGCTAGGAGCGGGAAGCTAGCACAGCTAGGAGCGGGAAGCTAGCACAGCTAGGAGCGGGAAGCCACGAGGCTCACTCCGGCTAGTAGATACTGCTACACGAGTCCCTGGTTCACGGTTCCACTAAACAGCTCTTAAAACCAGTTACTAATAACAGTCGGATAAAGCAGACAATAAATTGAGTTTAAATAAAGTAATAAATAAATACTGATAATTTATATATATCAAAATAATAATTTTGCTCAATCCTAATTAACACTATCACTATAAACCCCCCACTGTTTTTTTTCCAAAAGTTTTTTTATGGAAACTTTTCATATCTATGGAATACTGATCATTAAAGAATAATCAATACACATTCCACTCACGAAGACAACACTCCCACAATACCTGGTCAAGCAGCTGAAGAAGCTGGAGAATGTTCTAAGGTATGCGAATAGACTAGTTCCAGAACTCAGAGGTATGAGTTACAATGAACGGATACGTGAATTGCACCTCACGTCGCTAGAAGACAGAAGAGTTGGAGGAGACATGATCACTATATACATAATTCTCGAGGAAATGGACAAAGGACAGATAAGGAAATAATTTTGCATAGGAGGTACACGCACAAAGGGACACAAGTGGAAACTGAGTACCCAAATAAGACAGAGACACTAGAAATAACGGTTAAGGGTCATAGTAGTTAATAAATGTAATAGGTTAGAAAGTGATGTGGTCGAGGCAGATTCCATACACAGTTTCAAATGAAGATATGATAGAGCCCGGTAGGCTCAGGAATCTGTACACCAGTTGATTGACAGTTGAGAGGCGGGACCAAAGAGCCAAAGCTCAACCCCAGCAAACACAATTAGGTGAGTACAAAGAGAGAGAGAGAGAAAGAGAGAGATAGCGAAAGAGAAACAGAGCGAGAGAGTAAGAGAGACAGACTGAGAGGGAGTGAGACAGATAGAGCAAGCGAGAAAGAGAACAAGTGAGACAGAGAGAGAGTGAGTGCGCGAGAGAGAGAGCGAGTGAGAGAGAGAGCTAGGGAGAGAAAGAGCAAGCGAGAGAGAGAGTAAGAGAACAAGCGAGAGAGAGAGCGAGGGAGAGAATGAGCGAGCGAGAGACAGAGAGACAGAGAGAGAGCAAGTGAGGGAGAGAGAGAGCGAGCGAGAGTTCTACGGCCACAGTAGGGTGGAGGAGACTCACCAGGCCTGGCTCCCAGCTGCATAAAGAGCCACGGTGTAACCAAAATATGTCTCCCGCTCCTGGTATGGTAAACTTGGCTCCCACAGAAGGTAACTGGCGCCAGTGTCCAGGTTGAAGGCGCGTGTGGGCGTGGCCTGGCTCATCAGTACCACGCCCACCACCACTGCCACGCCCACACTGCCAGCCATCCTCCTAGTGCCAACTTCAATCGTCTGCTCCTTCTCCTGTACAAAATATATAACAATTTATCGATTATCTTTCTTGAGTAAATTAATAATGGTTTTGAATGTTGCAATCGAAGTCAATTATAAAGATTTGAAAAATGATGAATAAAGTTATGAATTGAAGTGTTGCAGTAATTGCGATTTTTTCATGTATATCTGCAAGACATTAAGTTGTGCAGAAGCACACGGGCGTTATTACTTCATGACACAAATGGATTAATTGCGCAAAAGCGCAATATTTTTGTACTAGTCATAAAGTGCAGAATCGAAGCATCAAAAATTATATCCAGTCACAGATCCTTTCTAATTCTAAGATAAGCCAAGTTCTCGTTACTGTCACACAGGTGAGTAGTGTTTCCAGCTTAATAGACAGGTGCGCAATGTTTCCAGCTTAATAGACAGGTGTGCAGTGTTTCCAGCTTAATAGACAGGTGTGCAGTGTTTCCAGCTTAATAGACAGGTGTGCAGTGTTTCCAGCTTAATAGACAAGTGTGCAGTGTTTCCAGCTTAATAGACAGACGTGCAGTGTTTACAGCTTAATAGACAGGTTACATATTTAACATTGTCGCGAGTTTTTACAATATATGTATAAGCCTTAAAGGAGGAGACAGCATCTGACTTTTGTTAGCATTAGGAGCTTTCCCTTCCAGCAGATCACTTTAAGCCTTATGCTACCACTTTACCCTGGAACACGACCCGCCAGTCGGTTTACAACCAGGTCCCCAAGTTCTGTGGATAAACATATACGGACAATTAATTTAAGAACCGGTGCCCAGTCGCTCTTGCTTGCCCACCGCTAAGACCCGCCCGGAACCGCTCGCAGGGTTATATAATAGTAGAGCTGCTATAACACAAACTTATAAACTTAGTTAAACTTCAATAATTAATGTCCTACCTCTGAGCTCAACCATCTACCTCACAGATCACTGAGCTCAGCCGTCCACCTTTCACAGATCTCTGAGCACAACTGTGCACCTTTCACAGAACTGGGCACAGGAATGAAGGAACAGGGGACTTGTGATCAGGTGTGATAAGGTGAGATATACTATCTCATATCTCAATACTTGAACACTTAGTCTTTTACCTTATCTCCAAGTTGCTTCAGAGTCCACAGTCACACACACACACACACACACACACACACACACACACACACACACACACACACACACAAGTTAGAACAGTTAGAACTTTTTTAGTGTCAGAGTGGTTGACAAATGGAATGCATTAGGAAGTGATGTGGTGGACGCTGACTCCATACACAGTTTCAAGTGTTGATATGATAGAGCCCAATAGGCTCAGGAATCTGTACACCTGTTGATTGACGGTTGAGAGGCGGGACCAAAGAGCCAGAGCTGAACCCCCGCAAACACAACTAGGTGAGTACACACACACACACACACACACAAAAAAAAAAAAACGCACGCACGCACGCATGCACACACGCACGCACGCATGCACGCACGCCCGCATGCACACACACTAATAGAGGGGCTAATCCACCCCATGATAACCAGCTCACACCTTCTCAGGTCACTCCCTCCCCAAATCAGCCCTCCCTGCCCCTGCTTATCTCCCCATCACCTCCCTTGACCCCCTCTGACCCCACTGCAGTCAAATTCATCCCACATTCCAAGGATCCCCCTCATCACCTCAACCCCCAAAACCCGTCCAGCCCTCATCCCCTCAACCCCCAAAACCCGTCCAGCCCTCATCCCCTCAACCCCCAAAACCCACCCAGCCCTCATCCCCTCAACCCCCAAAACCCACCCAGCCCTCATCCCCTCAACCCCCAAAACCTACCCAGCCCTCACCCCTCCTCATCCCCTCTCCTTCCATGTGACCCCCACCCTTGCGAGGGGGGGTGGGAGGTTCCCCCCACCCCCTCTATCCTTCCCCCTCCCAATCTCTCAACCTCTATCTGACTCCCAACACTACGCTATCTCCCAACCCCTCTATGCCTATCAGACCCTCCCTAATCTTCAGACCCAGTATGCCCTTCCTACTCCAGACCTACCTACCCAGGCCCTACCCCAGACCCTCCTACCTACCTTCCTAGAAGCCCAGCCCCGATTAGCACCCCAAGCACCCCTCCTGACCTCTTTCACCCCCATACACCCTCCGGACCCCCCAGTCACCCCTCGGATTCCCCCGGACATTCCCCGGATCCTCCCGCCCCCAGTCACCCCCCTGACACCCCCCAGATCCCCTCAGACCCCCAGAGAAAGGGAGAACTCTGGTACAAGAGTTTCCATGAAGAATCTCAAGGTTTGGTACATCAATGCTGATGGGGTATCTAATAAAGCAGAGGAGATAAAAGAAAGAGTGAGTGAAGCAGATCCTGACATAGTTGCAATTGTGAAAACTAAAATTAATGACATGATCTCAGATGCAATCATTCCTGACGGGTACCAGGTGATACGAAAAGAGAGGACACAGAGACAGGGAGGGGGAGTGGCACTCCTAATAAAGCGGAAATGGAAGTTTGAAGACCTGGGAAATCGGGTTACCATCAAGTGCACAAGCTTCATACATGGAACTGACAGTAGATGGGAGGAAGATTGTGATCTTGGCAATCTACAATCCCCCACCAAACAGTAAAAGACCCAGGCAGGAGTATGATGACAACAACAAGGCATGTATAGATGGACTGCAGAAGGCAGCAACACTAGCCCACAGGATGAGAGCGAAGCTGCTGATCATGGGGGACCTAAATCATGGAGAGATAAATTGGGAATCAAGGAATCCCCATGGAGGGGACGAAACGTGTGGAGCAAAATTAGTAGATGTTATAGACAGGAATTTCCTAACACAACATGTGAAGGAAGACACAAGGGAAAGAGGAGGAGATGCACCGAGCCTATTAGACCTGATTTTCACCCAGAACGTAGAAGATATCGAGAATTTAGAGCATGAAATACCTCTAGGCGCCAGTGACCATTGTGTCCTAGTCTTTGACTACATGATGGAATTCAAACTTATGACCATGGGACAAGAGATCTGGGAAAGGAGAGTTGACTACAGGAAAGGGGACTATAAGCCGATAAGGGACTATCTGGGTGAAGTGCAGTGGGAGGAAGAAATTAGAGGAAAAACAGTCCAAGATATGATGGACCTAGTCATACAGAAATGCCAGGAGGCCGAAGAGAGATTTATACCAACTGTAAAGGGAAAAAATAAGAAGGAATATAATAACCCATGGTGTAATAGACAGTGTCAGGAAGCAAAAATGGCCAGCAGGCGGGAGTGGAGGAAGTACAGAAGACAAAGGACAGAGGACAACAGGATCAGATGCAACAGAGCTAGGAACGATTACATTAAATGAGAACGCCGATGAAATTGCTAAACTGGCATCTCGTCATCCAGTGATATCTAAAACAATCCAACCCAGCCTAGAGAACATAAAAAAAAACATCACCAAAAAAACTCTCGCACTGCAACAAAGCCCATCTACACCAAAGAGTAGCAGAAGGTTCGCCCTCTGCAATATGGTATCTTCATACCACCAAATTAGAAAGGTTATATATACCAAAAGGAATTCACAGGGAAATAACAGTTCGGTTATATAGACTTCGTCTAGGTTACAGATGCAACTGGGAGATTGGTGAACACAGACAGAGGGAATGCATCTTCTGCCAAACAATCACAGAAAAGCCACTACTTCACTATCTCCTGGAATGTAAAGCAATTAACAACCTAAGAAAATGCTTTAAGAGTCCCTGAATCTTGCAGTAATCACCCTGAATCCATCAACACTGGCACTCTTCTGGTCAAAAAAGGTGTCCAGCAGCTGGACACCCTCATAAATACTGTCAAGCAGTATCCTCCCCCGCGATAGCAGCCTAACGATTAAATGCGACCTCAGCACATAGTATAGAATTACTAAAAAAATCGACCACATACGGGTTTTTCATGCCCGTGCTACCTTTTGGGTGGCTTAATCTTCTTCAATCGACTCTCCTTCACACGCACACACACGCTGATAGTTAAGAGGTGGGACCAAAGAGCCAGAGCTCAACCCCTGCAAGTACAACTAGGTGAGTACACCTCTATTGCTGGCAAGCTATTGTTATGACCCCACGCAGCATGGTGGAAGGAGTCTACCCTGTGGGAGTTATTCTACTTTCCGGACATGAGATTAAGAGGTCAGAGGAAGAGTATATATAATAAACGTCAGTGAGTAATCTAAGAATACAAGCAGAGGATAAGCTTTTAATAAAAGTGACATGGAATGACATGTCGATATGTTGGTGACGTGACATGCCACTAGCGGAGTGAAGGCTACTTGTTTGCAAATGTGAGGAAGCTGATGAAGACATAGTGGACCATTTCTCTGTGATTTGGATATATTAGAGGCGGCCAGGAAGTGATTGTTTGAACGCGCCTTTGTGGAACTCTAATTGTGTGCTCCTTCTAGCAAAAAAAATCCAAAAAAATCTTTCGTCTTATAGAAGTGTTCATTTTTGTTCCCTGATCACGGAAAAAATAACAAAAAAATTGTAGGTGGCATATTTTAGCCGCAATAGGGTAGGGAAGTGTGGCAAAAAAGGGGCGTTGGCAGAGCCTTCGCCAGACGAGGTCTACTCCGCCCGAGCTGTCAGACAGCAGTTGCCACAAATATATTATTACCTAATTATTTCAATGTCTCTGATTGATTTTTTCGTAGTTTTCTTGCAGTAATATTATTACATACAGTGAATTGTGGTATATTTATATTATAAAATGTGTGAACCATCGCTGTACTCAAAATTATGGTATGCATATTAGTGATTCAATTATTATGCTCATAAAACAATAAACAAATAGTTTTGCTGTTGTTACACTATACACACAGGTTATATATAAGTATTTGCATGTTTTGTACACCATAACGAACTACTAAGTTGGTCTTGTGAGTCAAAAAGCAACGAGGAGTGACCGCCAAACACCAGCCAGCCACTCACTGCCACTCCCTCCCTCAACAACACCTCACTCACCCTCATTCTCCTCCCACAATACTGTTTTTGTATTTATTCACTATACACAGACGTTATATATACGTATTTACATGTTTTGTTCACCATAACTGTACATCTAAGCTTGTATGGTGAGTAAAGGCACAAAGACATAGCTACTCACACAGTCAGCTGATCGGCGGCCGCCCTCAACGACAGACACACTAATATTTGTCCTCCAACTATATTTTTTGTGGCGTTATTACGCTATATACACACATTATATATAAGTATCAACCTGTTTTATTCACCATACCTGTACAAATAAGCTGGTATGGTGCCCAAAGACCATAGTGGCCACCAGTAAACACCATGCCAAGTCGTGCAGACGACGCTCCTCCCTCACCAAAATGGCGGCTCCCAACCTTCTCCTGTCGCTGTTATCTCACACTATACACACGTTATATATAAGTATCTACATTTGTGTTCACCATAGCGAACCACTAAGCTGGTATGGTGAGTGCAGTCAATAAATGGTGGCCACACACAGTCAGAAGACAACGCCACAACCCTCCCTCCCACAGCTTTACTCCTCCCTCCATGGAGCACAGCGCTAAATATCACCACAATCCTGCTATTATCAGAATCCTGGTCAGTTTTATCAGTCAGGGGG
>NC_091169.1:10502172-10664672 GCF_040958095.1 Procambarus clarkii | reverse complement strand
AAATTATCCACCGCTGAACGTGGGGATTTGGTCGAGCAAGGATTACAGAATACTACTTGTGATAGAGATAAGGGTTATTGGGTCATGTATGAAACTAAGCATGCCTAGTCTGAAGTGGCCCAATACACTGATGATTTGCCCTTAACCCTTCACATGCTAATATTTCTACTGATCTGTTGTCTGATTACAGCAAACACATTTTAAATATTGAAGATAAGAAACTCCCCAATAAAAATAATGAACTTATCGCCTCCTGTCTCCCCAAAAAAGATTACTTGGTGAGTTTAGATTTGTTACAGATGCTCATAAAATTAGGATTGGAAGTTGCTAGAATAAATACAGTTTATGAATTCAGCCAAAGCAAGCAGCTCAAAGATTTTGTCGAAACAAACATCCAAGAACGTACGAATACACCTTGCACCATTTCGTCCAAAGCTTTCAAGCTCATCAGTAATGCCATATAAGGTAAGAGGTTAACTAATGTGAGTAAATATTGTGATAAGCACTATTTAGTATTATAGTGTGTGTTGGTGGTGTTGTCGTGTTGTTCCTCCTTTGCAGACAACCCAACCTACAACTCGGTAGAGTGCTTATACCTCGCTAGGAGATCACACTAGGCGCTTCTGGCTCTTGGAGAGGAGCTCAACGTCACACATTTAGGGGATGCGGCTCCAACACTTAGCCTCGTTGTCACGTGCACACACCCACTCGAGCCGCTGTGACTCCCCACTCTCTCCTTATGTGATATGATTTCCTCACTCCCCTTTAACTTACTAGTCTTCCATCCTACCCTGTCCACAGCGGTGGTTCTTGGTTCTTTCTCTCTCTCTCTCTCTTCCTTTACTACCTCCTGGGAAGCCTCACTAGGACAAGGGCAAACACCAGCAAATTGGAATACATTTACTGGACAAAGCACATACACAATACATACACACATATAATAATAATGAATCCTATACTCTATACTATTACAATCAGGTTGCACTCCAACACCATCAGAACTCTATCATCAGCTTATCAAGTGGTATCCTATCTTCTGATTCCCCACCTGACACTATCTACCTCTTCAAGTAGATCAAGTCTTATACTACAATGTTGCACTATCAGCAAGAGCATATATCTATAAACATGTACAAGGAAAATCAGCATTGAATGCAATAACATATATATATATATATATATATATATATATATATATATATATATATATATATATATATATATATATATATATATATATATATATATCAGTATAAATGTTCCTTGATACACAACAATGATCAATCGATCACTCTATCAGTCCTAGATTACACACATCTGTAGGTAATCCAGCCTACGACTGTAACTCTAAACTTCAGTATAAAATACTCCTTGACATAAGAATGCAAACAATCACTCACCTCTCACTGCGTCTTGCACGCTATTGACAACCAAACACTATCAACTCCCTATAAGTAATCCACCAGAACTTCCCTTCCACCTCCGGAAGTTCACTACCCTGATATCTTCAGGTTCTTCCGGGCTTAACTACCAGGATCCTCTGCAGCTCCTCCAGGCTGCTACCATGAAGTTTCCTTGAGCAACTACGGTGCTTCACCCTTCTGCTAGGTTCCTCCACAGCTCTCTGGGCTGCTACACCATGAAGTTCCCTCGAGCAACTATGGTGCTTCACCTCCTCTACAGAAGCACGTGACACTCCTCTTCACTGCTTCTCCTCACCGCTCGAGGTCCTCTCCTCCACTACCTTGGAGTCTCATCAATTACTCCCTCTGTGCTGGCTTCGAAGTTCTCAGCAACTTCTTCCCCAAAGACAAACCTGCAACATAAAAATGTTTCCCCTTTAACACATAAACAAAAATAATCACACAATATGTTTGCCTCAAACCTCTATCTGTCCTCTACATACTGTGAGAGTGGACTACCCCGTTGGGCGGGTCCATGCTCCTCCTCGCCCAGCAGGCCTCCACACTCTCCTCCACCGCCCCTGTCAGTTGGCTTCAAGCGGTCGACGGGATACGACGCGCTGCTCGTCCCTCCAGCTATCTCTCTCATCTCCGTCCTCTTATTTAGGCTTCCTGCCTTACCAAAACATTTCTAACTCATCAATAAACATTGCTACTGTCGCTGGGCACATGACCAACTACAAGCAATCACTATGAACTGGCTTAACTTGTGCTTACCACAGATTGTCTCGTCGAGGGCGCTCCTCCCTCTGACGGAGCCTGGTCAGGGCGTTCCACACAGCCCACGAAAAATGTCTCTGGGTGGCTTAATACTCTCCTCGCCGTCCAGGACTTGAGACCACAACGTTCCCAGCTCAATTCCACAGCTGGCACGTCTGCACACTTCTCTTCTCTTGGAGATATATCACTAGGGGTTCCTTTCTGCCAGGAGCTCAACGGAGTGCGGCTTTCCTCCTGCGATGTCTGGCCTCAAGTGAGGTCAAAGCCCTCCAGAAGCGAGCCTCACGCCTCCAGCAAAATATCCACATCTCCTAACCAGTCATTTATCTGTTTTCTTCTTCACTGCCCATAATCTCAAATTGTTATTTAAATCCAACCAACTATTTTACATATGTGTTATCACCTCCATATTTCCTAGACCTTCCGGTTAGGTCAGGCTTGCTGAATAACTCTCAAGGGGGGAGACTCGTTTCTCCTGTAGGCTGAGATCATAACATTAGTTACATCTCGAGGCGAGTTTCAGAAATATGCATGTGACCCTTTCTTCAAACGTTGCATTTTACTGAGTGAAAACAGTCATTTGCACTATCAAGAAAGAATCCTTAAGAGTTAATACACCTACACACATGGGGGAAGAACTTAACTCAATGCCTTCAGACGAACAAGTCTATGTGGGTGGGGACGAGAACAGGTTGACTAGTTTAACAGTTACCAGGGATTTAAACAAATACTGAAACTTAAACCAAACAAATCCCCAGGGCCGGACGATGTGTTTGCCAGGGTACTAAAAGAATGCAATGGGGAGCTTTGTGATCCATTGTCTACCATCGAAATAAATAAAAATGGAAATGTTCGTTTGTTAAAAATCGCTAATCTCCGAAAATTTTTCACCGATTGCTTTGAAATTTTCAGACAATGTTCCATTTGCATCCGAGCGGGTTGTTATGCACATTCTATATTGATGTCACGTCTATGATGGTAAAAAAAAGATGTTTTTTTTTTAAAACTGTGTTTTTCATGTGAGAGAAGTCTTCAAAACCACTTAACTGATTGCTTTAAAATTTTGACACAACGTTCCATTCGAATAGGCGCGTGTTTTTATATACCTACTATATACATGCCTGTCGTGTGACAGGAAAAATACATGCTTTTTTTAAAACAGTGCCTTCTCTTGGACATAAGAGCAACACACACTGTAATCTCCCAAAGCTCTTCACCGATTGCTTTGAAATTCTGATACAACGTTCCATTCGAATATGTACATGTTTTTATATACCTACTATATAGATGCCACACCTGTGACCGGAAAAAACATGTTTTTTTTCAAATACAGCGCCATCTGTTGTATGTAATAGCAACACACACGCTATTCTAAATATGCTACGAATTCCATTTCAAAGCAAGTAGCTCAAAGATTTTGTCGAAACAAACATCCAAGAACGTACGAATACACTTTGCACCATTTTGTCCAAATCTATCAAGCTCATCAGTAATGCCATATAAGGTAAGAGGTTAACTAATGTGAGTAAATATTGTGATAAGCACTATTTAGTTACATCTCGAGGCGAGTTTCAGAGACATGCATGTGACCCTTTCTGGTCGTGTCAAAATTTTAAAGCAATCAGTAAAGTGGTTATGAAGATTTCTCTCACATGAAAAACACAGTTTTTCAAAAAAAAACATTTTATTTTTTACCATCATAGACAAATTCCATTTCAATGTTTCCGAATGCATTGATAAATTTAATTTTCATATATTTCGTTTATTTAAATTTTTATTGAATTATTTTGTTTGACATTGTATTGAAATTGAGCTGTGTTGCTTACCATACCGTTCATTTTGTAAGTATTAGTATAGATGCCACAGCTGTGACAGGTAGAAGCATTTTTTTTTTCAAGAAACAGCGCCATCTGTTGCACGTAAGCGCCACACTCGCTATGTTAAATTTGGTACGATTACTTTTCAATGTTTTAAATGGCATTGGCAAATTAAATTTTCATACATTTCGATTTATTTTCATTTTGATTAAATTATTTTGTGTGACATTGTGTTCGAACTGAGCTATGTTGTTTACATACCATTCATTTCATGAGTATAAGTATAGATACCACACCTGTGACAGGTAAAAACATGATTATTTTAAAAAACAGTGCCATCTGTTACATGTAACAGCAACACTCGCCATACTAAATGTGTTTCAATTACATTTCAAGTTTTTGATTTCATTGATAAATTTAATTATCATATATTTCGATATATTTTCATTTTGATTTAATTATTTTGTGTGACATTGCATTGAAAATTAGCTTTGTTGTTTACCATACTATTCATTTCGTAAGTATAGTTTATTTATTTATTTTTTCATTGTTTTTCATTTCGTTTTGTAATTGTTTTTCTTATATTTCAGTGACGCGAACATCAGATCATTTGATGTTCCCAATTTTCTGATGGGAACATCAGATCATTTGGGAATGCATCGAACGAGGGAGTGGGGAATGGCGGGGAGGACGAGGGGACGGGAGTGGGGAGGAGGAGGAGACAGAGAAGGGGTTAATGGTGGGAAGGATGAGGGGACAGGGGAGTTGGGATAGTGGGCATGAGGGGACAGGGGACGGAGATTGATGCGGAAGGACAAGGAGACAGGGAAGTTGGGGAGGGTGGGGAGGACGATGTAAATGGGGAGGGGAGAATAATAGGGAGGACGAGGGGACAGGGGGATTTGGAGATGGTGGAAAGGACGAGGGGACACTGGAGTGGGGAATGGTTAAGAGGACGAGGGGACGGTGGAGTGGTGGACGGTGGGGAGGATATAGGTATGTGAGAGGGAGGAAATGAAGGACGAGGGGACGGGGAGTGTGAAATGGTTGGGAGGACGAGGGGATGGGGTAGTGGGAAATAATTGGGAAGATGAGGAGACGGAGGAGGGGGGAATTGTGAGAGGACTGGGAGACAGGGGGAGGGTTGCTGTGGCTCAGCATCGCACATGTGTTGCTGAGCCACAGCAATGCGTGACCGAGTACAGCTAGTATTTAATAAATCATTAGAGTCAGGCCGAGTGCCAGAGTCGTGGAAGGTTGCTAATGTAGTACCAATTTTTAAGAAACGATAGATCACTTGTGTCAAACTATTATAAGAACATAAGAACAAGGTAACTGCAGAAGGCCTATTGGCTCATACGAGGCAGCTCCTATCTATAACCACCCAATCCCACTCATAAACATGTCCAACCTGTGCTTGAAACAATCGAGGGACCCCACCTCCACCACGTTTCGCGGTAATTGGTTCCACAAATCAACAACCCTGTTACCGAACCAGTATTTACCCAAGTCTTTCCTAAATCTAAACTTATCCAATTTATACCCATTGTTTCGTGTTCTGTCTTGTGTTGATACCTTTAATACCTTATCAATATCCCCTTTGTTATGTACATTCATCCACTTGTAAACCTCTATCATGTCACCCCTAACTCTTCGTCTTTCCAGTGAATGCAACTTAAGCTTTGTTAATCTTTCTTCATATGAAAGATTTCTAATTTGGGGAATTAACTTAGTCATCCTACGTTGGACACGTTCAAGTGAATTTATATCCATTCTATAGTATAGTGACAAAAACTGAACTGCATAATCTAAATGGGGCCTAACCAGAACAAGATATACCTGAAGAACAACACCAGGTGTCTTGTTACTAACGCTTCGATTAATAAATTATGTTCTTATGTTCTAAATAGGAGCTTCTTTGTATGGGCCAAAAGGACTTTTGCAGTTACCTTTATTCTTATGTTCTTATGATTATTTAGAATTTAAGGCCAAAAACTAAGGCAAAATGTATGAAATGAGGCAAATTAGACTGGTCTATTAACAGGGTTATGGATTTGTAGAACCAATTTCCGGGTAACATAACAGACGTACACCTCTCACTAAACATATCCATGAACCACAAGTCCTTTACTGATTACACCCGTCAGCAGCTGTCTGCTTACTTCCTTTCTCGATTGAAGTGATAACATTGAGGAAATACCAGACACCGATAAGCAGTGTGTGAGTGTTCGTCTACGTCCTGCTTTTTTAGTTTGTTACATTTTCCTATTTCTCTTGTTCTGAGAGAAAAATCTCTCTCTCTCTCTCTCTCTCTCTCTCTCTCTCTCTCTCTCCTCTCTCTCTCTCTCTCTCTCTCTCTCTCTCTCGTTCGTACTTACATTCTTACTTACTTGCTTACTTACTTACTTACTTACTTTTTGCTTACTTACTTACTTACTTACTTTTTGCTTACTTACTTACTTACTTACTTACTTACTTACTTACTTTTTGCTTACTTACTTACTTACTTACTTACTTGTTTGCTTACTTACTTGTTTGCTTACTTACTTACTTACTTACTTACTTACTTACTTACTTACTTACTTACTTACTTACTTACTTACTTACTTACTTACTTACTTACTTACTTACTTTCTATATAAACCTCATTATAGACCTCTGTACTGATGGTTCATTTTAAACCTCGGTGCCATTTGAAGTTTCCTTATGTGTTTTTAGAGATGGGGCGCCACGAAGGTGCTGTTCTCTTGAAAATTAGCCTTACGTCGGCGGTGTACAGTAATCTGTGTGTAAGTGTGTTAGTTAGTTAGTTAATGTGTGTTCCTAGTTGTTCTCACCTAGTTGTGCTTGCGGGGGTTGAGCTTCGACACTCTGGTCCCGCCTCTCAAACGTCAATCAACAGTTGTGCAGGTTCCTGAGCCTATTGGGCTCTATCTATTGGTCACCGACAGAGCGCAATCTCTCGCTCTCGCTCTCGCTCGAGCTAGAGCGCAAGTGAGAGCTAGAGTGAGAGCGCGAGCGAGTATGGAGAACTATCAGGAGAAAGCACCACGCCACGAATACATAGCACATGGAAGGGGTCAGGAACAGGATTTGGGATGCGACGGAGGGAAGAAATGGTGCCCAACCACTTGGACAGTCGGGGATTGAACGCCAACCTGCATGAAGCGAGACCGTTGCACTGCCCTCCAGCCTAAGTGGTTGAGCGAAAGCGAGAATGCGCGAAAACAAGGGAGAGAATGAGAGTGAGAGCAAACGAGATAAATATATAGGAGGCCGAGAGAGGAGAGAAGGGAGAGAAAGGAGGGCGGTGTGGAGGTAAGTATGGAGTGAGAGTGGGAGGGAGAGAGCTGAGTGTATGTGTGTGTGTGTATACTCACATAGTTGTGCATGCGGGAGATGAGTTCTCGATCTTTGGTCACCATGGGTTATCTTGAGATAAAGGTTATCTTGAGATAATTTCGGGGCTTTAGTGTCCACGCGGCCCGGTCCTCGACCAGGCCTCCATCCCCAGGAAGCAGCCCGTGACAGCTGACTAACACCCAGGTACCTATTTTACTGCTAGGTAACAGGGGCATAGGGTGAAAGAAACTCTGCCCATTGTTTCTCGCCGACGCCTGGGATCGAACCCAGGACCACAGGATCACAAGTCCAGCGTGCTGTCCGCTCGGCCGACCGGCTCCCTACCGACCGGCCGACCGACCGGCCAGTAGTGAAATATGTGACTAGAGCGACGCGCGCGCCAGCTGCCAGGTGGCACTCCTTGGAGTGCCAGCCGACAGGTGGCGCGCGTCGCTCTAGTCACACCGGGTTTTGGGGGAATTTCCCGGAAGTTTTGTTTCGGACGCTCTCACCTGACAGGTGGCGCGCGCGGGTGTCTAGTCACACAGGCTTTTGGGGGAATTTCCCGGAAGTTTTGGCGCGTTTCGGACGCGTGTTGTGTTTGGGTATGTGGACAGGAAAGAGGGGAGGTCATGTTGGGCAGCTGACAGGTGGCGCGCGTCGCTCCCGTCCTCAAGTTTTTTTTGGGGAATTTCCCGGAAGTTATGGCGTGTGTCGGAGGTAATTGGAGCGCGCGGGTCTAGTCCTCGGGTGTTATGGTAAGTGGTCAGGAAAGATGAGAGTATGTGGTAGAGTAAGTGATAGAGTAAGAAAATAGAAGGAAGATGGAGGAAGGAGTAAAAGAGTTGATCGTGAGTTAGTGTGTAGATGAGAGGAGAAGGCAGCACGGTCTGTTATGTTGTTTTGGGATGGGAGCTGGATGGAGTTTCCCCTTCGTCGGGAGAGAGTGCTCTGGGTCATTATGTGGTTAGACAAACCCATTGACTCCCCTACAGGAAGGTCTTAAGTGCTGTTTGTAAGAAATGCATGGAAAAGACACGGACTGCACCTGGCTTTTTCTGTGTTCGGGTCAAGAAAGAGAGAAGTCACTCTCGTTGTGAGACTGCAGCGGGCCATTATGTGGTTAGACAAACCATTAACGTCCCCTACAGGAAGAGCTAAGTGTGTGTGTGTGTGAGGATGAGGGCAAAGTCTCCTGCAGGAGGGGAGTGTACCATTACCTAAAGCGTTTTTCAATGTCGCGGGGGTTTTCGTTGTCTTCAGAGTGTTGATGTTCGTCCCACGGCGGGTCCCCATACACTGTGGATTCCGGTAAGGAGGCGCGAGATACTTACGACAGACCTACACCTGTCAGCCATCAATCAATCACTCCCCACCCCTCATCCCCACCCGCCCCCATACCATCAACCATTGTTCCGTGCATTCTCTTTTAGTATGTGTAAGCTATATCGCAACGTGATCAACATGGTGAGAGCAATAACGAGGGAAAAGTAAACACATTATATAAATTTATTCCGCGACGGAGTAAGCGTGCTGGTCGCAGGTTGGAGCCCGACTGATCAACTTTCCAACTAGTCCGGGTATTTCTCCCCCGACACCGGAAGTGGTGGGGCACCCATTACCATTGCGTTTCGCCAGGGTCCGCGATGGCGGGTGCCACGCCTCGCTCTGTCTCTGTCTCTGTCTCTCTCTCTGTCTATCTCTGTCTCTCTGTCGGTCTGTCTCTGTATGTCTGTCTCTGTCTCTGTCTCTGTCTCTCTCTCTCTGTCCATCTCTGTCTCTCTGTCGGTCTGTCTCTGGCTCTGTCTCTATCTCTCTCTCTCTCTCTCTGTCTCTGTCTCTGTCTCTCTCTCTCTCTCTCTCTCTCTCTCTCTCTCTCTCTCTCTCTCTCTCTCTCTCTCTCTCTCTCTCTCTCTCTCTCTCTCTCTCTCTCTCTCTCTCTCTCTCTCTCTCTCTCTCTCTCTCTCTCTCTCTCTCTCACCCTCTCTAAAGTCCACCACACAGCACTTCACTTAGTAAATTCAGTCAAAGTCAGTAGGTTGGCGTTTACTAAAAGAGAGAAACATTTCACATCGTCACGGAGACGCGATCTATACCTACAAATTGTTCTTGTTAACTGTGATCACAACATCTGCCGGCCCAAATAAATACCATTGAAATGTATGCATGTTTATCAAGTCATAAGCTGGTCTTCAATCTTATTATTATAACAAATCATAATTTGCTGTTCTCTCTCTCTCTCTCTCTCTCTCTCTCTCTCTCTCTCTCTCTCTCTCTCGCTCTGCCTCTCTGTCTCTCTGTCTCTCTGTCTCTCTGTCTCTCTGTCTCTCAGTCTCTCAGTCTCTCAGTCTCTCAGTCTCTCTGTCTCTCAGTCTCTCAGTCTCTCTGTCTCTCAGTCTCTCAGTCTCTCAGTCTCTCTGTCTCTCTGTCTCTCAGTCTCTCTGTCTCTCAGTCTCTCAGTCTCTCAGTCTCTCAGTCTCTCAGTCTCTCTGTCTCTCAGTCTCTCAGTCTCTCAGTCTCTCAGTCTCTCAGTCTCTCTGTCTCTCTGTTTCTCTGTCTCTCTGTCTCTCTGTTTCTCTGTCTCTCAGTCTCTCAGTCTCTCAGTCTCTCTCTCTCTCTCTCTCTCTCTCTCTCTCTCTCTCTCTCTCTCTCTCTCTCTCTCTCTCTCTCTCTCTCTCTCTCTCTCTCTCTCTCTCTCTCTCTCTCCAGATCATTTAGTAGTTGGGAAAGTAACATCATTTCCTTTCTCCTGCTGCCGCTGTTCACATATCTTTCTCCATCAAGGCTGTCTCTCTTAAGACCTACGTCATCCAATGTAAACACCAATCGATGAGAATAAGACCGGTGAGTCGATAGTGAAATAGGTCTGGGTTAAGTCTGTTTTCAGTTCTTGTATCACAGTCAATGTAGCGTAATGGGAAACCAGTCTTTCTACTGCCTACATAAATAGCGTTTGAAAATGTATGCAAGTCTAGACAAACTCCTATAGCCCTTACATTCTAACACAAATAAAATATTAGCACACGATTGTATCGCATTATATCATCATTAAGTAACGTAGAGATCAACTTTCTGACTGTTGTCCGAATATCATTATTGAAATGTGAACTCATTTAGCCAAACACAATATCTCCATTACATCTCTTAGCATATGAATATTACGGTATACCCGTTTTAACCCTCTATAACACAATGTAACGTAACGTAACGTACCGCAAATCAACTTTCTACAGACCAAATATCGTTTTTAAATGAAAGTATGTCATAGTCCATCTTCATTACATCTCTAACCATATAAAATATCGGCGTCTACCCCTTTTAACCCTCTGTAACACAATGTAACGCAACGTAGCATAACGCAAATCAACTTTTTGCAGTCCAAATGTCATTTTGAAACGGAAAGTGAGGGTTAGCCCATCTCCATTACATCTCTACCATATAATTAATTGGTGACTACCCCTTTTAGCCCTCTGTAACACAATGTAACTCACCGTAACGTATCGCAAATCAACTTTTTGCAGTCCAAAATGTCATTTTTAAATGAAAGTATGACTTAGCACATCTCTTACCATATAATATTGACCTCTACCAGTTTTAGCCCTCTAACACAATGTAACGTAACGCAAATCAACTTTTACAGCCCAAAATGACATTTTTAAATAAAGTAGGACTTAGTCCATCTCCATTACATCTCCTTCCATAAGAATATTACAGTCTACAAGTTTTAGCCCTCTGTAACACAATGTAACGTAACGGGGAAAATAATCTTTGTCGGATGAGCAAATAACATTATTGAAAATGACATCCGTGTTTAGCCATTACATCCAAACACAAGAAAAATATTACCGTTTTTCTTGAGAAACTTATATGTGGAGATCATATCTCCAGAGTCCACACAATAAGCCACACATCACTCATCTTCTGTTTTCAAATCGCAGCTCGCATCTAATTTAATGTTATTTTTTTTTGCAGAAACTATGTTTTTGAGATTATGCTCAATGTCGGCAATTACTATTCGTATCATCAAACTCCTTTCAGTCAACAAAATTCACATTTCATATCGCGTGTGTAGATTAGAGAGAGAAGGCAAACATAGTGTGCAGCTAGTCAAAACTTATCATAACAGATATGATTTCACAGAGTTTTTCAACCTTTGCCAGTTTTTTTTCATTGTTATCTCTTCACTCGTGCTAAGTGAGTCAGACAAAAATGTGACATTTCATTTCATTATTAACCATGCAATATGCTATTAGCTAGGTAGTCAAAACATATAACAAGCGTTATTTCACAGGAATTTTTTCTAGCAAATATGCTTCCTTTAAGCAGTTCAACACATCAAACACCTCCAGTCTGCGAAATTCCCTTTAGTCAATAATCATCCTTTACAGTATTTCTTGACTAGAATAGCACTCCAAAACATAAGTGGTCATTTTTATTCTCACTGTCGCACTATAGTCAATAATTTGTTTCGCAGAGTGACAAGTTATGCATAGTGACGAGATTTCACGGTGAGCATAGTTTAAGAGAGTTCACACTCTATTAATTACGGTCATGGATATCTTATGTTATGTTTATGAAGACCATCTCTTCTTATTTTTTTATCATTTTCACGCCCCACAGCTTTACAGTCTTCTCATATTCTTTTTCAAATAAAGTTTGTTTACTGTTTTCCAGTAGATCGGCCTCACATTACATATATTAATCAATTTTCAAATTCAGTTCAGTTTCTTTTCAATATCGCAGCTTTGTTGCCCCCACAGCCCGTATCTAGTTCAAGACCTCTTATTATCAATGTCATTAATACGGTTATCATCAACCACGTATTGGATGTCTCTGTCATTCAGTCATCAACGTAGTATGTGTTTAATGAACGTGAGAATCACTTCATGTGCACTCATTTTAGTTTAGTTTAAAGTTTTACATCTTGAATTAATACCGCTATTGGATAGCTCAGACATTCAGTTAACATCTCAGTAAGTGAAAATCTTTTCATGTGAGCTCATTTTTAGTTTAGGATAAGGTTTTTCCATCGTGAAATGCTATTATCAGTAACCAGGTATTGGATGAAACTACCATTCAGTTTACATCTCAGTAACTGTTTACTGAACATTGTTATCCATCCATGCAACCTCATTTTTAGTTTTAAGTTTCTACATCGTAAAAATAAAATATTACTATCACCAGCCGTGTATCGGATAGCTCAACCATTCAGTTAACATCTCAGTAAGTGAAAATCTTTTCATGTGAGCTCATTTTTAGTTTAGGATAAGGTTTTCCATCGTGAAATGCTATTATCAGTAGCCAGGTATTGGATGGGTGGACCATCCAGTTTACATCTCAGTAACAGTTTACTGAACATAGATATCCCTCCATGGGACCTCATTTTTAGTTTAAGTTTCTCCATCGTAAATAAAAATAAAATATTACTATCACAATCCTTGTATTGGCCCTGCTCCGGCATTCAGTTTACATCTCAGTAAGTGTTTACTGAATGCAAAATCGCTACATGTGTGGTCATAAGGTTTTCTCATCGTGAAATGCTATTATCAGTAACCAGGTATTGGATGACACTACCATTCAGTTTACATCTCAGTAACTGTTTACTGATCATTGTTATCCATCCATGCAACCTCATTTTTTTAGTTTTAAGCTTCTACATCGTAAAAAATAAAATATTACTATCACCAGCCATGTATCGGTAGCTCAACCATTCAGTTTACAGCTCAGTAACTGTTTACTGAACATAGACATCCCTCCATGCGAGCTCATTTTTTAGTTTAAAGTTTCTCCATCGTAAAAAATAAAAATATTACTATCACAAACCATGTATTGGGTGGGTCAACCATCCAGTTTACATCTCAGTAATAGTTTACTGAACATAGATATCCCTCCATGTGACCTCATTTTTAGTTTAAAGTTTCTCCATCCTAAATAAAAAATAAAATATTACTATCACAAACTTTGTATTGACCAGCTCCGGCATTCAGTTTACAACTCAGTAAGTGTTTACTGAATGCAAAATCGCTACATGTGTGGTCATTTAGTTTAAAGTTTCTCAATCTTAAAATATTACTATCAACATCAACCATGCATTGGCCGGCTTAGTCTTTCAGTTCAAATCTCAGTAAGTGTTTACTGAATGCAAAATCGCTACATGTGTGGTCATTTAGTTTAAAGTTTCTCAATCTTTAAATATTACTATCATCAACCATGCATTGCCTGGCTAGTCTTTCAGTTTACATCTCAGTGAGTGTTAACTGAATGTGGAAATTATCACGTGTTAGCATTTAGTTTAGTTTCAAGTTTCAATTAAATACTAACATCATCCCCGTATTGGGCTGTCGGAATTCAGTTACCCACTCGGAGAGTGTTTACTGAACGTCGAAATCATTTCCTGTAGACACATTTTTTACTTGAACCCGTCTCCACTCCAAACCGGACCTCCGGTCCGAGTCAGGACCGCCGGTCCTGACTGGTTTGGAGTGGAGACGGGTTCAAGTAAAAAATGTGTCTACAGGAAATGATTTCGACGTTCAGTAAACACTCTCCGAGTGGGTAACTGAATGCCGACAGCCCAATACGGGGATGATGTTAGTATTTAATTGAAACTTGAAACTAAACTAAATGCTAACACGTGATAATTTCCACATTCAGTTAACACTCACTGAGATGTAAACTGAAAGACTAGCCAGGCAATGCATGGTTGATGATAGTAATATTTAAAGATTGAGAAACTTTAAACTAAATGACCACACATGTAGCGATTTTGCATTCAGTAAACACTTACTGAGATGTGAACTGAAAGACTAAGCCGGCCAATGCATGGTTGATGTTGATAGTAATATTTTAAGATTGAGAAACTTTAAACTAAATGACCACACATGTAGCGATTTTGCATTCAGTAAACACTTACTGAGTTGTAAACTGAATGCCGGAGCTGGTCAATACAAAGTTTGTGATAGTAATATTTTATTTTTTATTTAGGATGGAGAAACTTTAAACTAAAAATGAGGTCACATGGAGGGATATCTATGTTCAGTAAACTATTACTGAGATGTAAACTGGATGGTTGACCCACCCAATACATGGTTTGTGATAGTAATATTTTTATTTTTTACGATGGAGAAACTTTAAACTAAAAAATGAGCTCGCATGGAGGGATGTCTATGTTCAGTAAACAGTTACTGAGCTGTAAACTGAATGGTTGAGCTACCGATACATGGCTGGTGATAGTAATATTTTATTTTTTACGATGTAGAAGCTTAAAACTAAAAAAATGAGGTTGCATGGATGGATAACAATGATCAGTAAACAGTTACTGAGATGTAAACTGAATGGTAGTGTCATCCAATACCTGGTTACTGATAATAGCATTTCACGATGAGAAAACCTTATGACCACACATGTAGCGATTTTGCATTCAGTAAACACTTACTGAGATGTAAACTGAATGCCGGAGCAGGGCCAATACAAGGATTGTGATAGTAATATTTTATTTTTATTTACGATGGAGAAACTTAAACTAAAAATGAGGTCCCATGGAGGGATATCTATGTTCAGTAAACTGTTACTGAGATGTAAACTGGATGGTCCACCCATCCAATACCTGGCTACTGATAATAGCATTTCACGATGGAAAACCTTATCCTAAACTAAAAATGAGCTCACATGAAAAGATTTTCACTTACTGAGATGTTAACTGAATGGTTGAGCTATCCGATACACGGCTGGTGATAGTAATATTTTATTTTTACGATGTAGAAACTTAAAACTAAAAATGAGGTTGCATGGATGGATAACAATGTTCAGTAAACAGTTACTGAGATGTAAACTGAATGGTAGTTTCATCCAATACCTGGTTACTGATAATAGCATTTCACGATGGAAAAACCTTATCCTAAACTAAAAATGAGCTCACATGAAAAGATTTTCACTTACTGAGATGTTAACTGAATGTCTGAGCTATCCAATAGCGGTATTAATTCAAGATGTAAAACTTTAAACTAAACTAAAATGAGTGCACATGAAGTGATTCTCACGTTCATTAAACACATACTACGTTGATGACTGAATGACAGAGACATCCAATACGTGGTTGATGATAACCGTATTAATGACATTGATAATAAGAGGTCTTGAACTAGATACGGGCTGTGGGGGCAACAAAGCTGCGAAATTGAAAAGAAACTGAACTGAATTTGAAAATTGATTAATATATGTAATGTGAGGCCGATCTACTGGAAAACAGTAAACAAACTTTATTTGAAAAAGAATATGAGAAGACTGTAAAGCTGTGGGGCGTGAAAATGATAAAAAAATAAGAAGAGATGGTCTTCATAAACATAACATAAGATATCCATGACCGTAATTAATACAGTGTGAACTCTCTTAAACTATGCTCACCGTGAAATCTCGTCACTATGCATAACTTGTCACTCTGCGAAACAAATTATTGACTATAGTGCGACAGTGAGAATAAAAATGACCACTTATGTTTTGGAGTGCTATTCTAGTCAAGAAATACTGTAAAGGATGATTATTGACTAAAGGGAATTTCGCAGACTGGAGGTGTTTGATGTGTTGAACTGCTTAAAGGAAGCATATTTGCTAGAAAAAATTCCTGTGAAATAACGCTTGTTATATGTTTTGACTACCTAGCTAATAGCATATTGCATGGTTAATAATGAAATGAAATGTCACATTTTTGTCTGACTCACTTAGCACGAGTGAAGAGATAACAATGAAAAAAAAACTGGCAAAGGTTGAAAAACTCTGTGAAATCATATCTGTTATGATAAGTTTTGACTAGCTGCACACTATGTTTGCCTTCTCTCTCTAATCTACACACGCGATATGAAATGTGAATTTTGTTGACTGAAAGGAGTTTGATGATACGAATAGTAATTGCCGACATTGAGCATAATCTCAAAAACATAGTTTCTGCAAAAAAAAATAACATTAAATTAGATGCGAGCTGCGATTTGAAAACAGAAGATGAGTGATGTGTGGCTTATTGTGTGGACTCTGGAGATATGATCTCCACATATAAGTTTCTCAAGAAAAACGGTAATATTTTTCTTGTGTTTGGATGTAATGGCTAAACACGGATGTCATTTTCAATAATGTTATTTGCTCATCCGACAAAGATTATTTTCCCCGTTACGTTACATTGTGTTACAGAGGGCTAAAACTTGTAGACTGTAATATTCTTATGGAAGGAGATGTAATGGAGATGGACTAAGTCCTACTTTATTTAAAAATGTCATTTTGGGCTGTAAAAGTTGATTTGCGTTACGTTACATTGTGTTAGAGGGCTAAAACTGGTAGAGGTCAATATTATATGGTAAGAGATGTGCTAAGTCATACTTTCATTTAAAAATGACATTTTGGACTGCAAAAAGTTGATTTGCGATACGTTACGGTGAGTTACATTGTGTTACAGAGGGCTAAAAGGGGTAGTCACCAATTAATTATATGGTAGAGATGTAATGGAGATGGGCTAACCCTCACTTTCCGTTTCAAAATGACATTTGGACTGCAAAAAGTTGATTTGCGTTATGCTACGTTGCGTTACATTGTGTTACAGAGGGTTAAAAGGGGTAGACGCCGATATTTTATATGGTTAGAGATGTAATGAAGATGGACTAAGTCATACTTTCATTTAAAAATGACATTTTGGATTGCAAAAAGTCGATTTGCGATACGTTACGGTGAGTTACATTGTGTTACAGAGGGCTGAAAGGGGTAGCCATCAATTATTTATATGGTAAGAGATGTAATGGAGATGGTCTAACCCTCACTTTCCGTTTCAAAATGACATTTGGACTGCAAAAAGTTGATTTGCGTTATGCTACGTTGCGTTACATTGTGTTACAGAGGGCTAAAAGGGGTAGAGGTCAATATTTTATATGGTGAGAGATGTAATGAATAAGGACTAATCCCACACTTTCCGTTTCAAAATGACATTTTGGTCTGCAAAAGTTGATTTGCGTTACGTTACGTTGCGCTACATTGTGTTACAGAGGGTTAAAAGGGGTAGACGCCGATATTTTATATGGTTAGAGATGTAATGAAGATGGACTATGACATACTTTCATTTAAAAACGATATTTGGTCTGTAGAAAGTTGATTTGCGGTACGTTACGTTACGTTACATTGTGTTATAGAGGGTTAAAACGGGTATACCGTAATATTCATATGCTAAGAGATGTAATGGAGATATTGTGTTTGGCTAAATGAGTTCACATTTCAATAATGATATTCGGACAACAGTCAGAAAGTTGATCTCTACGTTACTTAATGATGATATAATGCGATACAATCGTGTGCTAATATTTTATTTGTGTTAGAATGTAAGGGCTATAGGAGTTTGTCTAGACTTGCATACATTTTCAAACGCTATTTATGTAGGCAGTAGAAAGACTGGTTTCCCATTACGCTACATTGACTGTGATACAAGAACTGAAAACAGACTTAACCCAGACCTATTTCACTATCGACTCACCGGTCTTATTCTCATCGATTGGTGTTTACATTGGATGACGTAGGTCTTAAGAGAGACAGCCTTGATGGAGAAAGATATGTGAACAGCGGCAGCAGGAGAAAGGAAATGATGTTACTTTCCGAACTACTAAATGATCTGGAGAGAGAGAGAGAGAGAGAGAGAGAGAGAGAGAGAGAGAGAGAGAGAGAGAGAGAGAGAGAGAGAGAGAGAGAGAGAGAGAGAGAGAGAGAGAGAGAGAGAGAGAGAGACTGAGAGACTGAGAGACTGAGAGACTGAGAGACAGAGAGGCAGAGAGACAGAGAGACAGAAAGACTGAGAGACTGAGAGACTGAGAGACTGAGAGACAGAGAGACAGAGAGACTGAGAGACTGAGAGACTGAGAGACAGAGAGACTGAGAGACTGAGAGACTGAGAGACTGAGAGACTGAGAGACTGAGAGACAGAGAGACTGAGAGACAGAGAGACAGAGAGACAGAGAGACTGAGAGACTGAGAGACTGAGAGACAGAGAGACTGAGAGACTGAGAGACAGAGAGACAGAGAGACTGAGAGACTGAGAGACTGAGAGACTGAGAGACTGAGAGACAGAGAGACAGAGAGACAGAGAGACAGAGAGACAGAGAGGCAGAGCGAGAGAGAGAGAGAGAGAGAGAGAGAGAGAGAGAGAGACAGAGAGAGAGAGAGAGAGAGAGAGAGAGAGAGAGAGAGAGAGAGAGAGAGAGAGAGAGAGAGAGAGAGAGAGAGAGAGAGACAGAGACAGAGACAGAGAGAGAGAGAGAGAGATAGAGACAGAGCCAGAGACAGACCGACAGAGAGACAGAGATGGACAGAGAGAGAGAGACAGAGACAGAGACAGAGACAGACATACAGAGACAGACCGACAGAGAGACAGAGATAGACAGAGAGAGAGACAGAGACAGAGACAGAGCGAGGCGTGGCACCCGCCATCGCGGACCCTGGCGAAACGCAATGGTAATGGGTGCCCCACCACTTCCGGTGTCGGGGGAGAAATACCCGGACTAGTTGGAAAGTTGATCAGTCGGGCTCCAACCTGCGACCAGCACGCTTACTCCGTCGCGGAATAAATTTATATAATGTGTTTACTTTTCCCTCGTTATTGCTCTCACCATGTTGATCACGTTGCGATATAGCTTACACATACTAAAAGAGAATGCACGGAACAATGGTTGATGGTATGGGGGCGGGTGGGGATGAGGGGTGGGGAGTGATTGATTGATGGCTGACAGGTGTAGGTCTGTCGTAAGTATCTCGCGCCTCCTTACCGGAATCCACAGTGTATGGGGACCCGCCGTGGGACGAACATCAACACTCTGAAGACAACGAAAACCCCCGCGACATTGAAAAACGCTTTAGGTAATGGTACACTCCCCTCCTGCAGGAGACTTTGCCCTCATCCTCACACACACACACACTTAGCTCTTCCTGTAGGGGACGTTAATGGTTTGTCTAACCACATAATGGCCCGCTGCAGTCTCACAACGAGAGTGACTTCTCTCTTTCTTGACCCGAACACAGAAAAAGCCAGGTGCAGTCCGTGTCTTTTCCATGCATTTCTTACAAACAGCACTTAAGACCTTCCTGTAGGGGAGTCAATGGGTTTGTCTAACCACATAATGACCCAGAGCACTCTCTCCCGACGAGGGGAAACTCCATCCAGCTCCCATCCCAAAACAACATAACAGACCGTGCTGCCTTCTCCTCTCATCTACACACTAACTCACGATCAACTCTTTTACTCCTTCCTCCATCTTCCTTCTATTTTCTTACTCTATCACTTACTCTACCACATACTCTCATCTTTCCTGACCACTTACCATAACACCCGAGGACTAGACCCGCGCGCTCCAATTACCTCCGACACACGCCATAACTTCCGGGAAATTCCCCCAAAAAAACTTGAGGACGGGAGCGACGCGCGCCACCTGTCAGCTGCCCAACATGACCTCCCCTCTTTCCTGTCCACATACCCAAACACAACACGCGTCCGAAACGCGCCAAAACTTCCGGGAAATTCCCCCAAAAGCCTGTGTGACTAGACACCCGCGCGCGCCACCTGTCAGGTGAGAGCGTCCGAAACGCGCCAAAACTTCCGGGAAATTCCCCCAAAAGCCTGTGTGACTAGACACCCGCGCGCGCCACCTGTCAGGTGAGAGCGTCCGAAACGCGCCAAAACTTCCGGGAAATTCCCCCAAAAGCCTGTGTGACTAGACACCCGCGCGCGCCACCTGTCAGGTGAGAGCGTCCGAAACAAAACTTCCGGGAAAATCCCCCAAAAACCTGTGTGACTAGAGCGACGCGCGCCACCTGTCGGCTGGCACTCCAAGAAGTGCCACCTGGCAGCTGGCGCGCGCGTCGCTCTAGTCACATATTTCACTACTCCGGCCGACCTGGGGACCAAAGTTTGTGTGTGTGTACTCAAAAAGTTGTACTCACGTAGTTGTGTTTGCGTAGGTTGAGCTCTGGCTCCTTGGTCCCGCCTCTGAACTGTCAATCAACTTGTGTACAGGTTCCTGAGCCTATTGGGCTCTATCATATATACACTTGAAACTGTGTATGGCGTCAGCCTCCACCACATCACTGCCTAATGTATTCCATTTGTCAACCACTCACTCCACTGTGTGTGTGTGTGTGTGTGTGTGTGTGTGTGTGTGTGTGTGTGTGTGTGTGTGTGTGTGTGTGTGTGTGTGTGTGTGTGTGTGTGTGTGTGTGTGTGTGTGTGTGTGTGTGTGTGTGTGTGTGTGTGTATGTGTGTGTGTGTGTGTGTGTGTGTGTGTGTGTGTACTCACCTATTTGTACTCACCTATTTGAGCTTGCAGGGGTTGAGCTTTGGCTCTTTGGTCCCGCCTCTCAACTGTCAATCAACTGATGTACAAGTCCTAGCGTGTGTGTGTGTGTGTGTGTGTGTGTGTGTGTGTGTGTGTGTGTGTGTGTGTGTGTGTGTGTGTGTGTGTGTGTGTGTGTGTGTGTGTGTGTGTGTGTAATTACCTAAGTGATATTACCTAAGTGTAGTTACAGGATGAGAGCTACGCTCGTGGTGTCCCGTCTTCCCAGCACCCTTTGTCATATAACGCTTTCAAACTACTGACGGTCTTGGCTTCCACCACCTTCTCACCTAACTTGTTCCAACCGTCTACCACTATGTTTGCGAAAGGGAATTTTCTTATATTTCTTCGGCATCTGTGTTTAACTAGTTTAAATCTATGACCTCTTGTTCTTGAAGTTCCAGGTCTCAGGAAATCTTCCCTGTCGATTTTATCAATTCCTGTTACTATTTTGTACGTAGTGATCATATCACCTCTTTTTCTTCTGTTTTCTAGTTTTGGCATATGTGTGTGTGTGTGTGTGTGTGTGTGTGTGTGTGTGTGTGTGTGTGTGTGTGTGTGTGTGTGTGTGTGTGTGTGTGTGTGTGTGTGTGTGTGTGTGTGTGTGTGTGTGTGTGTGTGTGTGTGTGTGTGTGTGTACTCATCTAGTTGTGTTTGCAGGGGTTGAGCTCTGGCTCTTTGGTCCCGCCTCTCAACTGTCAATCAACAGGTGTACAGATTCCTGAGCCTATTGGGCTCTATCATATCTACACTTGAAACTGTGTATGGAGTCAGCCTCCACCACATCACCTCCTAATACATTCCATTTGTCAACCACTCTGACACTAAAAAAGTTCTTTCTAATATCTCTGTGGCTCATTTGGGCGCTCAGTTTCCACCTGTGTCCCCTAGTGCGTGTGCTCCTTGTGTTAAATAGACTGTCTTTATCTACCCTATCAATTCCCTTGAGAATCTTGAATGTGGTGATCATGTCCCCTCTAACTCTTCTGTCTTCCAGCGAAGTGAGGTTTAATTCCTGTAGTCTCTCCTCGTAGCTCATACCTCTCAGCTCGGGTACTAGTCTGGTGACAAACCTTTGAACCTTTTCCAGTGTAGTCTTATCCTTGACTAGACTCCATGCTGGGGCTGCATACTCCAGGATTGGTCTGACATATGTGGTATACAAAGTGCTGAATGATTCTTTACACAAGTTTCTGAATGCCGTTCGTATGTTAGCCAGCCTGGCATATGCCGCTGATGTTATCCTCTTGATATGGGCTGCAGGAGACAGGTCTGGCGTGATATCAACTCCCAAGTCTTTTTCTTTCTCTGACTCCTGAAGAATTTCCTCTCCCAGATGATACCTTTTATTTGGCCTCCTGCTTCCTACACCTATCTTCATTACATTACATTTGGTTGGGTTAAACTCTAACAACTCTTTGTTCGACCGTTCCTTCAGTTTGTCTAGGTCTTCTTGAAACCTCAAACAGTCCTCTTCCGTCTTAATCCTTCTCATAATTTTGGCATCGTCCGCAAACATTGAGAGAAATGAATCTATATCCTCCGGGAGATCATTTACATATTTCAGAAACAAGATAGGACCGAGTACAGAGCCCTGTGGGACTCCACTGGTGACTTCACGCCAATCGGAGGTCGCACCTCTCACCGTAACTCTCTGCTTCCTATTGCTTAGTTACTCCCTTATCCACTGGAGCACCTTACCAGCTACACCTGCCTTTCTCTCCAGCTTATGTATCAGCCTCTTATGCAGTACTGTGTCAAAGGCTTTCCGACAGTCCAAGAAAATGCAGTCCGCCCAGCCCTTTCTTTCTTGCTTAATCTTTGTCACCTGGTCGTAGAATTCTATTAAGACTGTCAGGCAAGATTTACCCTCCCTGAATCCATGTTGGCGATTTGTCACGAAGTCCCTTTTCTCCAGATTTGCTACCATTTTTTTTCTCACGATGTTTTCTCACCTTGCATGGTATACAAGTCAAGGACACTGACCTGTAGTTCAGTGCCTCTTGCCTGTCGCCCTTCTCGTATATTGGGACCACATTCGCTGTCTTCCATATTTCTAGTAGGTCTCCCGTCTCCAGTGACCTACTGTACACTATGGAGAGTGGCAAGCAAAGTGCCTCTGCACACTCTTTCAGTCCCATGGCGAGATCCCGTCTGGACCAAGAGCCTTTCTAACATCCAGATCCAGCAGGTGTCTTGACCTCCTCTCTCGTAATTTCGAACCCTTCCAAGGCCGTCTGGTTTACTTCCCTTTCTCCTAGCACAGTGACATCACCTTGTTCTATTGTGAAGACCTGGAACCGCTTGTTGAGTTCTTCACACACCTCTTTGTCATTCTCTGTATACCTGTCCTCGCCTGTTCTAAGTTTCAATACCTGTTCTTTCACTGTTGTTTTCCTTCTGATGTGACTGTGGAGTAGCTTTGGTTCGGTCATGGCTTTGTTTGCTAAATCATTTTCATAACTTTTCTCTGCTTCTCTTCTCACCCTGACATACTCATTCCAGGTTCTCTGGTATCTCTCTCTGCTTTCTGATGATCTGTTATTCCGGAAGTTCCTCCACGCCCTTTTGTTCAGTTTCTTTACTTCCATATATGCCCTATTGTACCATGGATTCTTCTGTTGCTTCTCGGATTTTTCCCTTTTGGCCGGGATGAACCTGTTTACTGCCTCCTGACACTTTTGGGTAACATAGTCCATCATATCTTGTACAGACTTATCTCTGAGGTCTGTGTCCCACGGTATTTTCCTTAGGAAACTTCTCATCTCTTCATAATTCCTCTTTCGGTATGCCAGCCTTTTGTTTTCTAGTTCTTTTTGGGGGGAGATAATTCCTAGCTCTACCAGGTACTTAAAGTTCAATACACTGTGATCACTCATTCCGAAGGGTGCTTCCATCTTAACTTCCCTCATATTCCACTCATTTAGGGTAAATATCAAATCAAGCATTGCTGGTTCATCTTCTCCTCTCATTCTTGTTGGTTCCTTGATGTGCTGGCTTAGAAAGTTTCTTGTTGCCACGTCCAGCAGCTTAGCTGTCCATGTTTCTGGTCCTCCATGCGGGTCTCTGTTCTCCCGGTCTATCTTCCCATCGTTGAAGTCTCTCATAATTAGTAATCCAGATCCATTCCTGCTAGCAACAGAAGCTGCTCTCTCTATTATGTTAATGGTGGCCATGTTGTTTCTGTCATATTCCTGTCTGGGTCTTCTGTCATTTGGTGGTGGATTATATATGACTACGACTATAATTTTTTGCCCTCAAGTTGTTATGGTACCTGTTATGTAGTCACTGAAACCTTCACAGCCCTGAATAACCATCTCCTCAAAATCCCAGCCTTTTCTTACCAGCAGAGCAACCCCACCACCACCTCTTCCTTCTGTCCCTTTCCTCATAACATAATATTCCTGTGGGAACACTGCATTTGTTATGGTTTTCGTTAGCTTTGTTTCTGTGAGGGCTATTATGTCTGTGTTTTCCTCTAGTACCCATTCTCCAAGCTCATTTGCTTTATTTGTAATTCCATCTATGTTAGTGTACATTGCCTTGAGGCTCACTTTCTTCTGTCCCTTCTCAAATTGCCTCCTTGGTGAGTGTTCTGCTGGTGGAGGAAGCTGTTTCATGGGTGTGAGGATCTGTGAGGTGGATAACAGGGTCTCAGAGGGTACTGGGATGAGGGGTGGGGGATCAAGCAAAGGGGGAGCAGGAGGGACAGGGAGAGTATGGGGTGAAAGGGGAGGGAGGACAGGAAGGAAAAGGGGGGAGAGGGGGACTTGGAAGGAGGAGGGGAGGGGTAGAAGGGTGAGGATTGGGTGTGGGAGCAGGGAGATTTGGCTGAGCACTTGAGTGGAGTCAGGGAGGGTTTGAGGAAGGGGGGTTTTCTATGCAGAGGGTGGTGGGGTTGCCCTCCCCGCTGGTGTTACTGGGAAGCTGGTTGTGGGATCCCCCCTCGCCTCTGGGGTTGATGTGTTGGGAGCTGTGATTTCCTGGTTTTCCCCTCTCGCCCTGCGCTTCTCCCTTGCTTCTGCCGCCATGGCCCTCTCCTCCCTCGTCATGTCCCTCTGGAGGAATACTTTTTTGAATTCTCCCACATGTTGCAGGTGGCTTTTCTTTGTTAGAATCATCTCCTTTGTGTTCTCGTTTGCAAACACTATCTTTATCACACGGTCTCAGTCTTTGTTGTACCAGCTTAGCCTGAAAACCTTCTCAATGCTATGCTCAGACCCTTCCATGTCTAGTGCCTTCATTATTTCATTCACTGCCGCTTTGTCCTTATCATTCCACTCTGTCCTATTGGAGCCTTCCGGCTCTTTAATACCCACAGCAACCACTAATCTTTTCCTTTCCAGCAGCTGGCCAGTGGAGCGTGCCACTTCCTGTGAGGTGGCTGCTTTCATGGCTACCTCCATCACTGCAGACATTACTTCAGAGTTTTTTTTTTTTAGCATTTCTGCAAATGTATCTTTTATTGTGGCATTCTCTTCCAAAATACTATTACTACCTTCTCCCTGGATGATTTTCTGAGTCTCAGCATCGATACCGTTCTCTTTGAGGGCTCTAATCTCCTTTGCTACTGTCATCTCTATTTTCAGGTTGCTTATTTCGTTCTTCATTTCCTGCATCATTTCTTGCATCTAACTCTTGATGTCCTCCAGAAACTGGGTGAACATTTCCTTCATTTCATCACCTTGACTTTTCCCTGTTCCCCTGTTACCTCTGGCTGTCATGCTTGCCCCTGTTTCTAGTTGTGCTGTGATAGGATTTGTCAGGAGGGCAGAGCACAGTGGGAGAGAGAGAGAGAGAGAGAGAGAGAGAGAGAGAGAGAGAGAGAGAGAGAGAGAGAGAGAGAGAGAGAGAGAGAGAGAGAGAGAGAGAGAGAGAGAGAGAGTGGGAGTGAGAGAGTGGGAGAGGGAGAGGGAGAGAGGGGGGGAGAGTGTGTGTGTATGGGGGATGCGGGGGACTGGGGGGTGGGGGGGCGGAGATGGCGACCAGGTCAGATAGGGGGTTAGAGAGAGGGTGGAGTATAGTGAGGTCTTATCCCCTTTCCACAAAAGGTGTTAATCCTTTCTCCCCTGACTGAATGTTTGTGAGTGTGTGTGTGTTTTTGCGTGTGTGTGCGTGCGTGTGTGCGTGCATACGTGCGTGGGCGTGCATGCGAGTGTGTGTCACGAGTTCTCGTTAGTGTTAACCTCTACCCAAAATGAGCCACTTTGAGATATTAAATATATATGATATCCTGAACAAGAATTTGATAATATTTTACCTCACACTGTACACCTGATTAATTGACCAGAGAGGGGTACCTACCAGCCAGCCTCCCGCTCACATAATTAGATGAGGAATGGTGATGTATGGATGACGATGGTGATTCGTCGTCGCCTCCCACGTGGTGATTCACTAAGTTCTAGTAGATTGATGATGGCAGTTCTTCTCTATCTACACAAGCTCTGGAGTCAGTCACTGTATCGTTGTGTTACAGTTCACTAATTTACTGTACCACTGAACACTGGAGCTCAAATGTAAACCCAAATGTAAACAAAGCATCGTGGGCCCTCCCACGTGGCTTGTCTGGTGAATTCACTGTTAAACACAAAGCTCTAGTGATAGCACGGTATTTTTCTTTCCTATTCGCGGCGGTTATACACTTTTGTGAACACTCCATGGAAACTTGCATTCTCACTTTCCTTCTCACTTTCTGTATATGCCCCTTCTGTTTTCCTTAGTCACTTCTCACTTGGTCGTTTACCAACATATTCCTTCTTATATAACTATATAGTAATTTAGGGTGCTTTTTAGCTTTGATTGCAATATCATTCTCATAATTTCTTTCCAACACTCGTCTTATATTAATGTAATCACCGTAGATGTAAAGCAGTTGGACCAGACAAAGTATTACTAAAAGAAGCAGCGCAGGCCCTCAGCGTGCCTCTGGCAATGACATTTAATGAGTCACTAATGGTGGGAGAATTGCCCAGTTGCTGGAAGAAGGCAAATGTCGTGTCAATCTTCTTGAAAGGCGATAGGGAGGAGGCACTTAACTATATACCTGTATCACTGACAAGTATCCCCCTGTAAAATACTGGAAAGAATAATTAGGCTACGACTGGTTGCACACCTGGAGAACATTAGGTTTGTGAACAAACATCAACAAGGGTTCTGGACAGGGAAATCATGCCTAACAAACCTTCTGGAATTCTATGATAAAATAACGAAGATAAGACAGGACAGAGATGGTTGGGCAGACTGCATATTTCTGGACTGCCAAAAAGCCTTTGATACAGTACCGCACATGAGACTGCTGTTCAAGCTCGAGAGGCAGGCGGGGATGGGGGGAAAGGTCCTAGCATGGATAAGGAACTACCTAACAGGAAGGAGCCAAAGAGTTACGATAAGGGGCGAGAAGTCGGACTGGCGAACAGTAACAAGTGGAGTACCACAAGGATCAGTGCTGGGACCAATTCTATTTCTTGTATATGTTAACGACATGTTTACAAGCATAGAGTCCTACATGTCGATGTTTGCAGATGACGCAAAGCTGATGAGAAGAGTTGTGACCGATGAGGATTGCAGAATCCTCTAAGAGGACCTGAACAGGTTGCAGAGATGGTCAGAGAAATGGCTACTGGAATTCAACACGAGCAAATGTAAAGTTATGGAAATGGGACTAGGAGATAGGAGACCAAAGGGACAGTACACAATGAAGGGGAACAGCCTACCTGTGACGACGCGCGAAAGAGACCTGGGTGTGGACGTAACACCTAATCTATCTCCTGAGGCACATATAAATAGGATAACGACAGCAGTGTACTCTACACTGGCAAAAGTTAGAACATCATTCAGAAACCTAAGTAAGGAGGCATTTACACTGCCTACGTGAGGCCAGTCTTAGAGTATGCCGCCTCATCATGGAGTCCCCATCTGAAGAAGCATATAATGAAACTGGAAAAGGTTCAGAGGTTTGCAACGAGACTCGTCCCAGAGCTACGAGGGATGGTGTATGAGGAGCGCCTGAGGGAACTGTGCCTTACGACACTAGAAAGAAGAAGGGAGAGGGGGAACATGATAGGAAAGTATAAAATACTCAGAGGGATTGACAGAGTGGACATAGACGAAATGTTCACACGGAATAGTAACAGAACGAGGGGACATGGATGGAAGCTTGAAACTCAGATGAGTCACAGAAATGTTAGGAAGTTTTCTTTTAGCGTGAGAGTAGTGGGAAAATGGAATGCACTTCAGGAACAGGTTGTGGAAGCAAATACTATTCATAATTTTAAAACCAGGTATGATAGGGAAATGGGACAGGAGTCATTGTTGTAAACAACCGATGCTCGAAAGGCGGGATCCAAGAGTCAATGCTCGGGCCTGCAGACACAACTAGGTGAGTACAACTAGGTGAGTACACACTAGGGGTACACCATACCCCTAGCCTCTCAGGTAGCCTGTCCTCCCAGGTCACCTCCCAGGCCACCTCCCAGACCACCTCCCAGGCCACCTCCCAGGCCACCTCCTAGGTCACCTCCCAGGTCACATCCTCTCCAACTCAGCCCTCCTATACCTCCCCCCTGCCTTATCCCCCCAAAAACCCTCCTGCCCCTTCCACATTTGCACTTCCCCAACAACTCCCCTGCCCCTGCTACATCACACCTGTCAACGACCCCAGTGGGTCAAAGCTATGCCCTCCCCAAGCCCACCTTCCCATCCCCTCTCCCCTACTACCCCCTCCTATTCCCCTGCCTCTTCTACCCTATTGCCTTCACGTCCATCTGCTCCATCCTAGCTTCCCCTACACCCCTCCTCTTCCACTCACCCCCAAACCCCACCCAACCCTCACCCCTCCTATGCACCTCCAGCCCACATTTAACCCCCTCACCTGTGACCCCCTAACACCTTCCCCCATCTCCCTCTTCCCCTCTTCTACCCCAAACCCCCACCTACCCCCGATTCCCCCCTAACTAATCCACCCTCTCTTCCACCCCAGCACCCATGCTCCATTCTCCTCTCAGCCCTCTGCCCTCAATATCCCTCTCCCCCCCCCCAACCTCTCAACCTCTATCTGACTCTCAGTCTCACTCTATTTCTCAACCCCCCCTATGCCAATCAGACTCTCCCTAACTTTCAGACCCATTATGCCCTTCCAACCCCTCTAGATGCCCAGACCCCATTCACTTACCAGGCACTCCCAGGCACCCCCCCTAGCACCGCCCCAGACACCCCCACAGCCTTCATTCGCCCCCCCCAGACACCACCACAGCCTTCACTCGCCCCCCAGACACCACCACAGCCTTCACTCGCCCCCCAGACACCCCCACAGCCTTCACTCGCCCCCCAGACACCCCCACAGCCTTCACACTCCCCAGACACCCCCCCCCCTGTACCCTGTACGAGTGTTGTAATATCATTCTCATAATTTCTTTCCAACACTCGTCTTATATTAATGTAATCGTTCCTAGCTCTGTTACATCTAATACTGTTGTCCTCTATCCTTTGTCTTCTGTACTTCCTCCACTCCCTCATGCTTCTCACTTTTGCTTCCTGACACTGTCTATTAAACCATGGATTATTATATTCCCTCCTGCTTTTTTCCTTTACTGTTGGAATAAATCTCTCTTCAGCCTCCTTGCATTTCCATATGACATGGTTCATCATATCTTGACTGTTTTCCTCTAATTTCATCCTCCCACTGCACTTCTTCCAGGAAGTTCCTTATCCTTCTGTAGTCCCCTCTTCTGTAATCAAGTCTCCTTACTCGGACCTCTTGTCCTTTGGTCACAATTTTAAGCTCCATCATGTAGTCAAAGACTAGGACACAATGGTCACTGGCTCCTAGTGGTATTTCATGTTCTAAATGCTCGATGTCTTCTACATTCTGGGTGAAAACGAGGTCTAATAGGCTGGGCGTATCCCCTCCTCTTTCCCTAGTGTCTTTCTTCACATGCTGTGTTAGGAAATTCCTGTCAATAATGTCTACTAGCTTCGCTCCCCAGGTCTCCTCCCCGCCATGGGATTCTTCGTTTCCCAATCTATCACTAAATGATTTAGGTCCCCCATGACCAGCAGCTTCGCACTCATTCTATGCGCTATAGTTGCTGCCCTCTGCAGTTCATCTATACATGCCTTGTTGCCGTCCTCATACTCCTGCCTGGGCCTTCTACTTTTTTTTTTTTTGGGGGGGGGGGGGGGACGGATTGTAGAGTAACAAGATTACAATCTTCTTCCCATCCACTGTCAGAGTTCCATGTATGGAGTTCGTGCTTTCACTGGTACCCGGATTTTCCAGCTCATCAAACTTCCATTTCCGCTTTATTAGTAGTGCCACTCCTCCTCCCTGTCTCTGTGTCCTTTCTTTTCTTATCACCTGGTACCCCTCTGGAAAGATTGCATCCGAGATCATGCCATTTATTTTAGTTTCCACTATTGCCACTATGTCTGGGTCTGCCTCACTAACTCTTTCTTTTATCTCTTCCACTTTATTGGATACCACATCAGCATTGGTGTACCAAACCTTGAGACTCTTCTTGGAAACTCGGGTGTCAGAGTTCTCCTTTTTGCCGGGGGTCTGGTAATGTAATCTACGGTGATACTTTGTCTGGTCCAACTGCTTTAGTTGCATCTAGAGTTGTCAACTGTTTCATTACCTCCTCTGCTGTCACCTCTATATCTGATAGTCTTTCATCTAGGGTAACCCCTTCCAACAATGGGAGCTGCTCAGGCTCGGTAGTGAAAACTCCATGGAAACTAGTATTCAGTGCCTCGCAGATTTCCTTGTCACTTTCAGTATATGCCCCTCGTCACTTGGTCGTTCACCGACATTTTTCTTCTTATATGACTGTGTAGTAACTTAGGTTGTTTTTTCGCTTTGATTGCAATATTTATTTATTTATTTATTTATTTATTTATTTATATATATACAAGAAGGTACATTGGGTTTGTGAGAATACATTGGATAGTACAATATATACACTCTTGTAAAGCCACTAGTACGCACAGCGTTTCGGACAGAATATCGTTCTCATGGTCCCTTTCCGATGTTCGTCTTATGTTAATGGGATTCCAACATAGGATGGAATCCAGTTTAGGGTTATGTTGAGTCTTTTGCCTTTAGCTACTGCTCCAAGATACAAAAATGATGGTAATTATTTCCACGTTTTCTTCCACTGCTTCTTTCCTAATATTTGAAGTGCAGTTTTGAGTCTGTGTGTATGATTGCATTTTGAGTGTTTTGTGCAATCACATATGCGAATGCTTATTTTTTGCAAACAGCTCAGTTTGGGTTGATTATACTGGTCCAACCAGTCTCCAATATGCCTGTTCGCTGGCTGTGCAAAGAGCAACACCAACACCTATTATGTGTCAACTATCCGCCTGTGAAGATGTTGGTGGCTCCTGCTACTGCAGTGCTGTTCATTTGCTTTTCTATGATGCGCCTTAGAACTGTTTGATCATAGGCTGCCTTTTTCATCAGAAGACCTTCTGTCAATATTTTAAAGGTAGGCTCCTCCCACGGTGGGGGAACAAGTGTAGTTTGGGTGTGGATAATCACCTCCTCTATCAAGAATCATGCTTTTAATTGTAGTCTATTTAGGACTTTTCTCGCTCTGGCAGCCCAAGAGTTTCCGTTGTTTTGGAAACGCCCAACCACCAAGGCCTGTCGTACTGGGATTGCATCAGGGGGAACAATTATTTTACTGATAATCCTAGCTGTTCTTTGAGATATTCTTTCTTGAAGAGAGGGCAAACTAGTTTCCAGTCTTAGAGTTTCAAGGCTGATCCACATAGGGGCTTCTTGGGCAGCTCTCATAGCATTGTTTTAGGCTACTTCAAGCTTTTTCTACTTGGCATGCGTGTTTTTAGTAACATCGGCAATGGCAGCAATTTGGTGTACATAAAAAGTTCCGTGGGACTCGATGGCCGGGATTTGGCGTAGGTGTTTTTTTTTTTTTGTGAAGATTAAACGACCGAGATTTGGCTTAGTAGATTTTTCCATGGGAATTCAACAACTGCCTCCCGTCATGCCGAAATACAGCTAGCTCGGTGACCCGCACAAGCACAGCTCCAATCCATAAGGAATGATCGAGAAGTGACACAAAGCTGTCGCATACGCTTACATCATTATCAACAGGGAATTAGAGGTTGTAAAAAAATCTACTTATATGGGGATTGAACCCGTTAATCATTTCATGGACATGCTGGAGAGTTCATGGAAAAGAATTAAATCTACCTTGTCCAAATATGAAATATCCATGACAGGTGCACACTGGTGAACTTACAAACGTCAGACCAAATGTGAAATGTGATATACCCTATTCAAGTCCGCTAAAGACAATCACCGTCACCATAATCATGCTCTTGAATTCAGTAATTATCTAGCTGCTTGTTGTCGTCGGTGTAACAAGTTATACAGGAATTCCTATACCTATTTAAATACATAATGCAGCTTATGATCTCGGGGTAATTTTAAATGAATTGTCTAACCTCCCAGACCATAAGATCGATATTACCTCCAAAAAAAGGATTCAAGTTCTTGAAAGTGGATATTGGTTAACTTCGGTTTATGAATAGTTTGGCTTTATTGAGTGGTGGGTTGGACAAACTAGTCAAGGAGCATATTAAGAATGATAAACCTTCCTGCTACAACTCTGTTATGCTAGATATTGTCCCTGTAGCTGTCCACCATTTATTAAAGGCAGGAAAGCAGATCTTGTTATGACTACATTTCATCTTTGGATAAATTTAAATGAACCTACTCCTCCGCCACCCCAAGCATTCTATAACAGCTTAAAACACGAGGCTGTAAGTCAAAAAGATTATGACCAGTCTAAGGAAGTCTTTAGATTAGCAGAATGCAAATCCATTGGGGATTACTTTAAGGTCTATTTGAAAGTGGATACTGGGTTTTTGTGTGATGTTTTCACTGTATGGCGTAAAACAATGCTGGGACTATACAAGCTTGACATTATATGTTATGTCTCGCTATCGAGTTTCGCATGGGATGCCTTCTTGTTGAAAAGTCAAGTTGTCTTGGACTCTGTTTCTGGTTATCAGTTGTAGGATATAATGCACAGAAATTTAAGAGTGGATTTACCTCCGAGGTCATACACCATATGAGTGTGGAGAATGTGCATACAGGTGCTGTATCCTCTAGCAATGATAAATATATTTTGTATTTAGATTTCAACAGTCTATGCGCCACTTGCATGACAGAAATGCTTTCCCAAAGTGGTATTCGGAAATTATCCACTGCTGAACGTGGGGATTTGTTCGAGCAAGGATTACTGAATAATGATTATGATGAGGATAAGGGTTATTGGGTCAAGTGTGATACTAAGCATGTCAAGCCTGAAGTGGCCCGATACACTGATGGTTTGCCCTTAACCCTTACACATGGTAATATTTCTACTGATCTGTTGTCTGATTACAGCAAACACATTTTAAATATTGAAGATAGGAAACTCCAAATAAAAATAATAAACTTATCGCCTTCCGTCTCCCCCAAAAAGATTACTTGGCGAGTTTAGATTTGTTACAGATGCTCATAAAACTAGGATTGAAAGATGCTAGAATAAATACAGTTTATGAATTCACCCAAACCAAGTAGCCCAAAGATTTTGTTGAAGCAAACATCCAAGAACGTACGAATTCACCTTGCACCATTAAGACCAAAGCTTTCAAGCTCATCAGTAACGCCATATTCGGTAAGAGCTTAACTAATGTAAGTAAATATTGTGATAAGAACTATTTAGTTATGTCTCGAGGTGAGTTTCAGAGACATGCATGTGACTCTTTCTTCAAACGTTGCATTTTAATGAGTGAAAACAGTCATTTGCACTATCAAAAAAGAATTCTTAAAAGTTAATACACTTACATACATGGGGCTTCCATATACTGCAAATAGCTAAAAGGATAAGAACATAAGAACAAAGGTAACTGCAGAAGGCCTATTGGCCCATACGAGGCAGCTCCTATTTATAACCACCCAATCCCACTCATATACATGTCTGTTACGGCCACAATGGGTCGCAACTGGATTCTTTGCTATAGGAACTAAAGTTCTGGTATCCAACCCCAAGTTAGTAGTGGCTTTCAAGGAGTGAGCTTGGTAATGCAAGTAAAACACAATGGAGGAAGTTGCATTGAATACGACACTTCATCAATTATCAATATATTCATATGTAATCACTTTCCCATCACCTCATAAAATCATAAAGGAAGTATTACTACACTGATATATATACACAAGTGTCGCTCTCATAGGACAATAAGCGCTCCTCGATGCAATCTTGTCAGCTTCCGTGTTTCCTCAACACACAGTACCGTCCTCAACACACAGTACCGTCCTCAACCAGTACTGGGAAACATTAACGGGTCTACCCTGGCCACGGGCCAGCCTATACACAGTCTCACTAGGTGCTCCTTGTGAACGTCCACAATCACTCTCCAGCCTGGTGCTGGCAGAGAACATCAGCCTCGCGCTGCTGGGCTTCTTCACGAACAAATACAAGGGTAGCGAACCCCTGGCAGGAGCTTCTTGCAACTAGCTAGTTACACTCCTCCGTAGCATCTTACTGCCAGTCGTCTCTTCCTCTATCCAGTCCTGGGATACGCCGAATTCTGACACTGCCACTTCACAGGCAGACAGTAGAACACTACACAGTTCTTCTTCAGCGGCGGCTCACTGCTTCCGTAAAGCAGAATGGAGTAGAGAGCTATTGGCTGCCCTGGGTAGACTGACTGTCCTCGTACCACAGCAGCCCTAACGTCGACTCTGTGGATACAGACACGTCATCAGTAAACTGGCCAGTACATGGGACACTAGGAAATACCACTTACGGACTCTGACATAGACATACAACTCCTCCTACAATAGATGGCGCTGATTTTCTAGGCACCACCTCACCAGAGGTGAGCAACAGCTACCTCTCGAACTGACCATGACAGGAATTTAGCACCTCTTGCTGGTCTCATCCTGCCATCACTAGATGGCGTCGTCCAATTTGTGGGGTTTTCGGGAGCGGACTCACAGATGGCATTGACGTCGCTGCTCCATGCTCCGACGATGGAATCTGGTTCGTAACAATGTCCAACCCACGCTTGAAACAATTGAGGGACCCCACCTCCACCACGTTATGTGGTAATTGGTTCCACAAATCAACAACCCTGTTGCCGAACCAGTATTTACCCAAGTCTTTCCTAAATCTAAACTTATCCAATTTATACCCATTGTTTCGTGTTTTGAGTAACATTATTATTGCAATAATGGAAGGATTAGTAAATGATTTGGTGAGTTTGGTTGGAGCTCTGAGAGCAGAGATGGACTCCCTGCGGGAGGAGGTACGACGGCAGAGACTTCGAGAGGAAACGAAGGAGACCAGTGTTGACGAGACCTCATCGTGGAGAGTAGTGAAAGACAGGGGTCTTAAGAAGACCTTGACAAGGCCGCCTACAGACGCGCTAAGGACGGCAAATTCATTTGCCTTGTTGGAGGACGAGTGCTGAAGTGCGCCTGCAGGGAGGAAATCAGTGAGGAACGGCGGAGCGCAGGCCCCTCAGGCTGCTCAGAAAGTTAGGGCGGTACCGAAGAGAATTTTGGTTATGGGAGATTCCCAGGTGAGGTATTTAGACAGAACGTTTTGTGCCAGAGATAGGGGGAACAGATTAAGGGTTTGCTATCCGGGAGCTGGAATTGGTGATATTGTTGAAAACATGAATGATATTATGACGGGAAGTGGGAACAAACCCATTATTTGTATTAATGCAGGGGGTAATGATGTTGGGCGAGTTAGGAGTGAGGAACTAATACAGAGATTTAGGACAGCCATTGAATTAGTTAGGAGCAAGGGAGGAATCCCGATCATACGTGGCATTCTTCCAAGAAAGGGAGTGGGAAATGAATGGATGTCGAGGGCACTTGGTGTCAATTGCCGGCTGGAAAGATATTGCAAATCAAATGCAATATCTTTCATAGACAACTGGGAACGCTTCTATGGAAGAAATGAAATGTATGCTCATGATGGGGTGCATCTATCGAGGGCTGGGGTTGTTGCTGTTGCGAACTCATTGGAACCAGTGGTTAGAGGTGTTTGTTTGGGTTTAAACTGTTAGTAGATAGTGGTATGGGAATTGATTTGGAGGAAGGAGGTAATAAAAGTATGTGTTCGTGGGAGAAAAGCAAAATGGCAAAATGATCAGGGAAAGAAAAGGGCCTCAAAATAACAATTCACTTAGGATATATTACACTAACAGCAGAAGTCTAAGAAATAAAATTAATGAATTAAATGCTCTTGTCTGCACAGAAAAAATAGATATTATTGCACTTACCGAAACGTGGATGAATGTAGAAAATAGAGAACTATTAGCTGAATATCAGATAAATGGATTTAAACTATTTCACACAGATAGATATATTAGACGAGGAGGGGGAGTAGCCATATATGTTAAGGACAATTTGAAATGTAGTCTCAAAGAGGGAATCAAAACTGAGCCACACACAGAAACTATTTGGATAGAATTAAACGAAAAAGTAAATAATATTATAATAGGAGTTATATATAGGCCACCAAATTTAGACAGAATGGAAGCAAATCATCTATGGGATGAAATATCTAGAGCATCTAGATCTAACAGTATTTATGTCATGGGTGACTTTAATTTTAGTGGAATAAACTGGGTGAACAAAACAGGGAATAGTGAAGCAGAAGATTTTCTAGAATTAATTGACGATTGCTTTCTTACACAACACATTAAGGAACCAACGCGGGAAAATAATATTTTAGATTTAGTGTTAACTAACAGGGAAACACAAATTAATGACATCGAAATAGGGAGTGAGCTAGGGAACAGTGATCACAAAGTAATCAGATTTAGCATAGAATGGAATAGACCTGTAGGAGAAAATTTTGTTAATGTGCCAGATTTTAGAAAAGCTGATTTTAATAGCCTACGAAATTTTTTGGGTCAAATAGATTGGAAAGTCTTGGGTATGGGGTGTGGGCTGGTCTTAGAGCGAGACATGAACCCAGCGACAGGTGACGTAAAAGGGGATTTCGATGTGGATTTAATATATAACTTATTTAAGAATATTCTAAACAAAGCACAGGAACGTAGTATACCATACAAATTGAATAGATCGAATATTAATGACCCAAAGTGGATAACAAATAATTTAAAGAACCTTATAGGTAAAAAGAGAGCTTGGTACAAAAGGATTAAGAATGGGGAAGTCAGGTTAGAACAGGAATTCATACAACTGGTTAGAAATGTTAAAAAAGGGATTAGGAAAGCAAAAAGAAACTATGAAGTTCGCATAGCCGAGCAAGCAAAGTCAAATCCTAAAGGGTTTTTTCAGTTATATCGAACTAAGACTAGGGAAAGGATAGGTCCATTAAAATCTGAGACAGGTCAAATAACGGATAATGACAAGGAGATGAGTAGTATTTTTAACAAATATTTTATATCTGTATTTACTAAAGAAGAACTTAACAATATGCCTTCAGCCGAACAAGTCTATGTGGGTGGGGTGAGGACAGGTTGACGAGTTTAGCAGTTACCAGGGAGGATGTTCTTAAACAAATAGTAAAACTCAAACCAAACAAATCCCCAGGGCCAGATGAAGTGTTTGCCAGGGTGCTTAAAGAATGCAAAGAGGAGCTTTCAGAGCCACTGTCTACCATATTTAATAAATCAATAGAGTCAGGCAGAGTGCCAGAGTCATGGAAGGTAGCTAATGTGGTACCAATTTTTAAGAGAGGAGATAGATCACTTGCGTCAAACTATCGGCCAATTAACCTAACGTCTATTGTGGGAAAGTTACTTGAATCAATAATTGCAAATACAATTCGTCTCTATCTTGAAAAACATAAATTAATAAATGAGTCGCAATATGGTTTTACAAATGGCCTTTCATGTTTAACAAATTTGCTAACTTTTTATTCCAGCATAGTTGAGGCAGTTGATAGTGGTAAATATTGTGATGTTATGTACCTTGACTTTAGCAAAGCTTTTGATACAGTGCCACATGAAAGACTAATTAAAAAGATAGTCTCATGGTATTGGGGGTGCTATATTAAGTTGGATTAGGGCATGGCTATTCCAAAGGAAACAGAGAGTTAGTATAAATGGGGTTAAGTCAGAGTGGGATAATGTTGTTAGTGGAGTACCTCAGGGCTCTGTCCTGGGACCTCTGTTGTTTATAATATATATAAATGATTTAGATTCAGGTCTGAGTAGCAACATTTGCAAATTTGCCGATGATACGAAAATCGGCAGGGAAATTAATTCGGAGGAGGACTCACTATCACTTCAAGTTGATCTAGATAGGGTTTTGAAATGGTCAAAGGATTGGCAGATGCAGTTTAATGCTGATAAATGTAAAGTTCTGAGGTTAGGTAATGATGATAGAGTTACAAGATACGAGCTAGATGGTGTTGAGATTGCGAAGTCGGATTGCGAAAGGGATCTGGGAGTTATGATTAGTAAGAATTTAAAACAAAAGGATCAATGCATAAATGTTCGTAATAAGGCAAATCGGACACAAGGATTTATTAATCGCAGCGTTAGTAACAAGACACCTGGTGTGGTTCTCAAGCTATATCTTGCTCTAGTTAGGCCCCATTTAGATTATGCAGTTCAGTTTTGGTCGCCATATTATAGAATGGATATAAATTCACTTGAACGTGTCTAGCGTAGGATGACTAAGTTAATTCCCCAAATTAGAAATCTTTCATATGAAGAAAGATTAACAAAGCTTAAGTTGCATTCACTGGAAAGGCAAAGAGTTAGGGGTGACATGATAGAGGTTTACAAGTGGGTGAATGGACATAACAAAGAGGATATTAATAGGGTATTAAAAGTATCAACACAAGACAGAACACGAAACAATGGGTATAAATTGGATAAGTTTAGATTTAGGAAAGACTTGGGTAAATACTAGTTCAGTAACAGGGTTGTTGATTTGTGGAACCAATTACCGCGTAACGTGCTGGAGGTGGGGGTCCCTCGATTGTTTCAAGCGCGGGTTGGACAAGTATATGAGTGGGATTGGGTGGTTATAAATAGGAGCTGCCTCGTATGGGCCAATAGGCCTTCTGCTGTTGCCTTTGTTCTTATGTTCTTATGTTCTGTCTTGTGTTGATACTTTTAATACCCTATTAATATCCCCTTTGTTATGTTCATTCATCAACTTTTAAATCTCTATCATGTCACCCCTAACTCTTCGCCTTTCCAGTGAATGCAAATTAAGCTTTGTTAATCTTTCCTCATAAGAAAGATTTCTAATTTTGAGAATTAACTCAGTCATCCTATGCTGGACACGTTCAAGTGAACTTATATCCATTCTATAGTATGGCAACCAAAATTGAACTGCATAATCTAAATGGGGCCTAACCAGAGCAAGATATAACTGAAGAACAACACCAGGTGTCTTGTTACTAACGCTTCGATTAATAAATCCCAGTGTCGTATTTGCCTTATTACGAACATTTATGCATTGATTTTTTGGTTTTAAATTCTTACTAATCATAACTCCCAGATCCCTTTCGCAATCCGACTTCGCAATCTCAACACCATCTAGTTCGTATTGTTGTAACTCTATCCTTATTACCTAACCTCAGAACTTTACATTTATCAGCATTAAACAGCATCTGCCAATCTTTTGACCATTTCAAAACCCAATTTAGATCAACTTGAAGTGATAGTGAGTCTTCTTCCGTGTTAATTTCCCTACCGATTTTCATATCATTGGCAAATTTGCAAATGTTGCTACTCAAACCTGAATCTAAATCATTTATAAATATTATAAACAACAGAGATCCCAGGAGAGAGCCTTGAGGCACTCCACTAACAACATTAACCCACTCTGATTTAACCCCATTTATGCTAACTCTGTTTCCTTTGGAATAGCCATGCCCTAATCCAACTTAATATAGCTCCCCCAATACCATGAGCCTTTATTTTTTTAATCAGTCTTTCATGTGGCACTTTATCAAAAGCTTTGCCAAAGTCAAGGTACACAACATCATAATCCTTACCACTATCAACTGCCTCAACTATGCTGGAATAAAAAGAGAGCAAATTTGTTAAACATGAAAGGCCATGTATAAAACCATGTTGCAACTCATTTATTAATTTATGTTTTTCAAGATGAAGACGAATTGTATTTGCAATTATTGATTCAAGTAACTTTCCCACAATAGACGTTAGGCTAATTGTCCGATAGTTTGACGCAAGTGATCTATCTCCTTTCTTAAAAATTGGTACCACATTAGCTTGTAACACGGGTTAGGGTTTCTCTCACTACTTATCTACCTTCTACTCCCTCTACCCGTATTCTTACTTTTTATTCTCTACCAAGGGACTCCAAAACTTTTACCAAAGCCAACTCCACGCCACGTGGTCCTAAGACGATTGACCGACTTAGGATTCTACACCCAGTATGACGTGACCTAGGCTCTGAGCAAACCCTAGAGTCGCCTCTACGCTGCCACCACCAGACCAGTAACACAAGAGCAATGATCGAGGTCTGGATCGATCACGCTAATTAATCAACCTAGGGGCTTGATCCCCACTATATACGATGACCTTGAGTGTGGAATAAATTACACGGTAATGATAATTCCAATTCGATGTTAGAATCGGCGCCCAATGCAACTCTGCCTCGTGTGGACCACGTGACCAGGACAAGTTTACACATAAAACACATGGAAACAATAAAAATGCAAATTATTAACTTAATTTATTAAAAGAAAACTAAAACAAAATCTAAATATGTTCACTCCCTATCACTTTAACACTCCCTACTTGACCTGAATGGCAAATGAGAAGACTATCCCTATAATTAACAATAGCAACTATACCTTGGGCGACCAGCTCTAGGTGTTGGGCTGGTCTTGGGGAGAGGTAAGATGTTTGACCTCTCCCAGCTGCTCCCGTATTCACACTGATCTCTCCCTTGTCTGGTCTACCCCAGACAGAGCATTGTATCCTTCCGCCTAGTCAGTCAAAGTTCTACCAAGTTACTAGCAAGGTTTAAGTTATAACAATTAAACTCTGTTGTACTTAATTGATCCAGACTGGTTGAATTATTTTACTGAAATAAATTACACAAGCCTCTAATGGCAGAACTGTTCCCGATCACAAAAATGGTTATTAAAACTTTGAGAAATAGTAGACCTGTCAACCCTGCTGACCTATGACCGCCGGTCACTCCGCCTTACAAGTTAGATCTGATTCGTGACGTCACTGATGGTGACTTAAACTCAATAATTAGAATACTCTTGATGTTGTACCCAGTACTATTATACAATACAATTTTAATACAAAATGAATAAAGGCTAATTTCTCTAAATTACTGAATACTATAGGATGATTCATTATACGCAGCTATGAACAAAGCGTCGGTTATTTCCACCGCGAATTCCCCTGGGGGTCAGGTCACCATGCGGGCTCAGCTTCCCATTCTCTTTTGTCGATAAACCACTCTGGATAATTCTTACAACAGCCTAGTTTGTTACAACCCCCCCCGCACAAGCACTTAGTAAACCTTGTTAATTTGTTAAAAAATCACGAGGTTTAGTATCCAAACCCAGAATTCAACTCATGCCACAAACAAAAGCTAACCTAACTAATAAAATTTGACAAATAATAGTCCAACATCATAATAACCATGTTCATATTTCATAAATTTCTCAGCTGTCAACTGACAGCAATCCTCTAATATCAGGAAACATACATCCTATCCTTACTGACATAGCTAAATAACATGTCCCTACTCTACCATCAAAAACTAGCTATTAAACTCTCTTGGCTCTTCACTAGCCAAGTTCATGTGTCCTCTAGAGCCGGCCACACCGTGCTCAAACAACCATTAAAGTTGTAACTTCAGACTGAACTTTCAGTCATCCGGGAGCGTACTACGGAACTATCAAGCTCACATCCGTGTACTAACCACTCCCCATCAATGTCAACCTTGACATGCTAAGGAACACACCTAACGTTTATTACATGTATCTAAAAATATAAAAAAAATTCCTATACTATATCACAGGTTTCAGCCGACTGTACAGCCAAGTGTTCTCACTCACTAGAAGTGTCAATGTTTATCCCATCGCTGCCACCATTGTAACACGGGTTAGGGTTTCTCTCACTACTTATCTACCTTCTACTCCCTCTACCCGTATTCTTACTTTTTATTCTCTACCAAGGGACTCCAAAACTTTTACCAAAGCCAACTCCACGCCACGTGGTCCTAAGACGATTGACCGACTTAGGATTCTACACCCAGTATGACGTGACCTAGGCTCTGAGCAAACCCTAGAGTCGCCTCTACGCTGCCACCACCAGACCAGTAACACAAGAGCAATGATCGAGGTCTGGATCGATCACGCTAATTAATCAACCTAGGGGCTTGATCCCCACTATATACGATGACCTTGAGTGTGGAATAAATTTCACGGTAATGATAATTCCGATTCGATGTTAGAATCGGCGCCCAATGCAACTCTGCCTCGTGTGGACCACGTGACCAGGACAAGTTTACACATAAAACACATGGAAACAATAAAAATGCAAATTATTAACTTAATTTATTAACACTTTCGCGCTTTCGATTAGAGATAACTCGTCACTGGTTTTTCTTACGATTCCGCATAACTGCCTACTTTTCTCGTCAATCGAAAAAATATTTCTATAAATTCCATTTTTTAACCGAAATGGATGGGGATACTTTTGTTTTGTAGAGAATTTATTTGCAAATGTTTTGGTACCAGAATGAATATTATATCACATAAACTTCTATGAGTAAAAAAAAAAATACACAAAGTATGTTTGGGGGTGTGGCAGTGGGTTCCCTTTAGCCGTTGATATATCCAACACGTGGGAAATATTTGTATGTGTTATGTATATGTCTGTGTAGGGAATTTTACTGCGATCACTGTCATACAAATTATAAAGTGTTTCAACAAGTATAAACATGACAAACATCAAACGAACGAAAACAATGCGTTCGTTTCTGCCGCGAACGCATACTGAGCGACGTGGTTCTATATTTGGCGCTTCTCTTACACATGCTTTGTACAAATGTTATACAGTTCATCTCATAGAAAATTTTATTGCGAACACATTGGTATAAAAAGGAAATACGTACATAGAAAAGTAGGGTCAGGAAACGTATAAACTTTCCAAGCATAATTTCCCCCTGTGTTTTCGCCAGTGCGCTCGCGGCTAACTACTCTCCACTTCACACACTCTTGCGGGTGGGCAATTACCTATATTAAACATTCATATGCATATGTCCGTGTAGAGAATTTTATTGCGATTCCAATGATACCAAAATTAGCGATGTAGGACAACTGTAGGCTTCGCAACCATTAAGAGAGTGGAAACATTTTGTTGCTGTTTGGCGCTCTCGGCGAGTGATCTGCATAGTTTTTTATTTGGTGTTGATACTCCTTATGCTTGGGCGGCATTTTATAGGTATGCTCTTATAGACAATTTCATTGCGAACACAGTGATACCAAATTTAAATACGTGCGCCTTCAATTATTGTCAGGACAGTCAAAAGAGTGTACACTTTTTCGGTCTTACCGCGTAGGCGCGCGAAGTGCCGAAAGCATCTGGGGTATTGTTTTTTTTTGAGCGCCGAGAGCGCGAAAGTGTTAAAAGAAAACTAAAACAAAATCTAAATATGTTCACTCCCTATCACTTTAACACTCCCTACTTGACCTGAATGGCAAATGAGAAGACTATCCCTATAATTAACAATAGCAACTATACCTTGGGCGACCAGCTCTAGGTGTTGGGCTGGTCTTGGGGAGAGGTAAGATGTTTGACCTCTCCCAGCTGCTCCCGTATTCACACTGATCTCTCCCTTGTCTGGTCTACCCCAGACAGAGCATTGTATCCTTCCGCCTAGTCAGTCAAAGTTCTACCAAGTTACTAGCAAGGTTTAAGTTATAACAATTAAACTCTGTTGTACTTAATTGATCCAGACTGGTTGAATTATTTTACTGAAATAAATTACACAAGCCTCTAACGGCAGAGCTGTTCCCGATCACAAAAATGGTTATTAAAACTTTGAGAAATAGTAGACCTGTCAACCCTGCTGACCTATGACCGCCGGTCACTCCGCCTTACAAGTTAGATCTGATTCGTGACGTCACTGATGGTGACTTAAACTCAATAATTAGAATACTCTTGATGTTGTACCCAGTACTATTATACAATACAATTTTAATACAAAATGAATAAAGGCTAATTTCTCTAAATTACTGAATACTATAGGATGATTCATTATACGCAGCTATGAACAAAGCGTCGGTTATTTCCACCGCGAATTCCCCTGGGGGTCAGGTCACCATGCGGGCTCAGCTTCCCATTCTCTTTTGTCGATAAACCACTCTGGATAATTCTTACAACAGCCTAGTTTGTTACAAGCTACCTTCCATGACTCTGGCACTCTGCCTGACTCTATTGATTTAATAAATATGGTAGACAGTGGCTCGGAAAGCTCCTCTTTGCATTCTTTAAGCACTCTGGCAAACACTTCATCCGGCCCTGGGGATTTGTTTGGTTTTAATTTTACTATTTGTTTAATTACATCCCCCCTGGTAACTGCTAAACTAGTCAACCTATCTTCGTCCCCACCCACATAAACTTGTTCGGCTGAAGGCCGAACATGTATGATTTTTGGTATAATTCCTGTATGATTTTTGGTATAATTCCTGTATGATTTTTGGTATAATTCCTTCAAAGCTCATTATGACAAAGCTTGATTGACATATACGGACACGGATTGTTATCTGATTGAATTGACCTGTCCTAATGCTTTTGAAGAATTGAATAAACTGCCTTTATGTCACCAGATATTTCTCTCCTGATAACCCTTATTTTGATGAGTCTTGGAAAGGTTAACTGGGTTTCCTGAAATCTGAAGTTGGAGCTAAAATCATCAAGGAACTGATTGCACTAAAACCTAAAATGTATTCCATCCTCACTCAAGATCAGGTTCAGATCTGTCGTTGTAAATGTATTCCCACATATCATCAATCTAAACTCATGCAGCCTGCTTTTCAAAATAGTTATCGACTATAACAGTTATAGTCGAGATGCATTAGGAATGTTAAAGACCCAATGTGTACCTATCTAACTGCAAAACGAGGGTTGTCTGCATTTGATGATAAACGTTATGTAATGAGCCCCCTACACAATCCTTGGCGTATGGATATCCAGATATTTCTCAAGGTAAAATCCAAGAAGAAGAAGAAAATGAGGAGGAGGTACCTGCTGCAGCACCTGCCGCATGACCTGCAAGCCGTAGAGTTTTCCCCATATTAAATATGTGGAGTAAATGAGATGCGATGGCCAACAAGATGTATCCCCATAACTAGTAATTGGCTATTTGGAAAATAATGTAACCCCCTAATTCATTGGTGTTGGAAAAATGTAACTGGCGATGAAAAATATAATTGGCGTTGGAAAAATGTAACCCACCCTAACCTATCATTGAAGATGGAAAAAGTTCCCCCCCTCCCCCCATACCTATTTTAAAAAAAATATTCTGTTATATGCAAATACTATTATTAAAATATCATTTGCCATATATGGTACGGTTATCAGATTTATGTTCCATGAAAAATGTTATGCCCACATGTAAATAAAAGGTATGAAATGTATACTTTAATGTTTTTTTTTTATAAAACCCTCTTATGTTGAAATACGCTGTCCATATGACTCTTATCTCAGAATGAACCCAACACGAGTCATGGCTAGTTCCCCTATAACCGATGAACATCTTGATATTTTTAACAAACACAGCAGAATAGTCATTGCTGGATTTTTGAATGGTGGTTAATCTCATTTATGCACTAAACTCATACAAAAATACCATCTGAAATTCTCCAGTATCATTATATTTAGAGGCAGTTATCGAGTAATTAACCAGAAAATAATAGCTAACCCCGACATAATCAACCCTTTAGATGAATGTACAGATAAATCTCCTATTTTAATTATTATTGATGACTTGTTCATCGAATCATACAACTCAAAAATTGTGTCTGATATATTTACTTAAGGGCGGCATCATGCTATTTCAAGTATATTAATTACACAAAATGTATTTTTCTTTAGTAAATATGCTAGAAGTAGAAGTTTAAACGCCTCCCATTTCATACTAGTAAAATCAAGAGATTTAGCTCAAATTGAGACTTTAGGGCGGCAGTTATTTGGTTAACAAGAATCTAAAAAGCTTTTGGATATATTAGAAAGCCATCAGTAAACCATATTGGTATTTATTGGTTGATTTAGGAGTAAAAACCACAGAACGTATTACATTCTGTAGCAATGGTCTAGGTGAGAACCCATACGAAATTGTATACCAAAGGTGATCGTACTAGATAAATTATATTATGACCTAGCATCATCGGGTGGGTTAATGGGGGGGGGGGGTTATAGGTTGAATTAAGCAGGAAAAACTATGAAACCCGATATCATTTTATCATATGTTAAAGATGGTAAACGTACTAGATAAAATATATTATGACCCAGCATCCTCGGGTGGGTTAGAGAGTGGGGGGGGGGGGGTTATAGTTTGTATAAAGCAGCTAAAACCATACAACTCGATATCACTTTAAAAGATGTTGAAGTTTACTTGTAATCGTCTAAAGCTCACACTCTACAAGCTTTAAAACCTCGCAAATTCGAGCGACGAAAGGTACTGAGCCCTAAACCCCATATATTTCTAGCCTGTGATTTAGCAGAAATGGGGTTGTTAGCTGAACATAATGATGATGTCAAATATATGCTCGTCTGTGTCGAGATTTGTTCCCGGTATGCGCAAGTCGCACTTCTGAAACGCAAAGATGGACAGAGTGTGAGTAAAGCTTTGAAAATCATATTGGAAACCCCATATTCCCAAGGAATACATCAAATTAATATAGATCGAGGGGGAGAATTTTATAATGCTCATATGAAGCGAATGTTAGCAGCTAAAAAGATTAAACTGTATTGCGTATTTTCTCTAGAAACGAAAACTTCGACTGCTGAACGCTTTATACGCAGGATGAAATCTAAGATTTATAAATATATGACTGCACAGACCTCGAGATATCTGCCCTTATTGCCGGATATCATAAAGGTATATAAAACACAACACCCCACTGAGGGTTAGGTGGACGGACTCCAGTCGACGTTCATGCTTTATCCCGTCCACAAGATATAAAGAAACAGTTCAATCTCATGTATAAAAGTAAGGGCAAACCTAAAGCAAGTCTTAGTTCTCCGCTAGCTGTGGGGTGATAGTTCGCATTACCATCTCTAACAGGACTTCAACATTCAAGAAAGGATTTGCTGGACAAAACATGGGAAAAAATTCAGAATTACTCGTATAGATATAAACCAAACTGTCCCATTGTATTTTTTACAAGATTTGAATAACAAACCTATTGACGGCAGCTTTTATAAACAAGACCTTAACCCATTTGTCTGATACATTTAATATCGAGAATGTGCTACGTAAATGTACATTACCTAATAATAAATTAGGGTATAAAGTGAGGTACACAGGCTTCGTCTCTTCATTCGGCCAGTGGATTGATCCTGATGACTTGTTGAGGATATGAAGAAGCCAGACACAAGTACAGATACAAGAAGCCAGATACAAGTACAGAGAGTTGCTGACTTTGCTGACCTTGCTGAACAAACTTAATTCCTCAGAAAGAAAAAAAATTATTGCTCAGTTTAAAAAAAATATTCATTGGTTGTCAGAGATTTTCAAAAATTTTCTTTAAAATAGGTGTCCAATGAAAATGAAAGTTATATTCAAGTTAAAGAAATACAGAGATACATTGCATTCACTAGCTTGCAAGAAACCCTCGATTTCGAACAAAAAACGCATTTTTTTTTACTCGTAGAGGAGGTAATATCCTTTGTATTTTATTACCCATAGCTGCTAGTCTAATTTCCTGACTATTTAACAATTAAAAATGAAAGAATATTATCTAGTACACCCGTAAATCCATCGATGATGGGCCTGTCAGAGTACTGAAAGCAAAAGTAGCTCCATCACTGACCCTAGGAACAGTAGTAGCTCCAACACCTGTCCCAACGCCAGTAGCAGCAGCTTCAATACGAGCTAATCCTACTATACTACATTTGGTTCATTTAAAATTGAAAGCTAAAGATCGTGATTATGCCAGTTCACAGTTGAATTATTTTGATGAAAGCAAGATGGTGCAATGAAACGTCAGTGGGAATCTGCAAATGCCAGTGACTGGATTAAACATAAGTGATGATATTTGAACTAAAATGGCGATTCACCGATCTGTATTTCCACGAGAAAAATTACCTCTAGTCAAATTATTAATATCTTGAACCTCAAGTCCACGAGAAATGTTTAGGAATTCGGAATCTCGTAAACAGTTACTTGATTATGGTGTGCCACAAAGAAGAAGAAGAAGAAAACAGGCATATACTCTTACTGCTACTACTACGACTGCTGAAACTAAGCATCCAAGAGTTAATATGCATGTCAAGCATATTAAAGGTAAGTGTTTAAATAGATATGTGTGGTTTTTGGTTTTAGTTTATTCAGTAACAGCCCAGCATTGGATTCTCATGTCATTTACACATCTAGTGTTTCGAATACGGATTGATCTCCTAATAATGAACCTAATGCTATTGAAAACCGATTATATAAACAACTAGCTCAAGATTCCAAAAGTTCCTTCGAGATGTGTCTCCAGAATATTTTATTGCCTTCGGCTTACTATGTAATAATATCAGAAGATTTGGAGAGTTATATCCATGTAAGAATTTTGTCCTTAGATGCCAAAGGGATGAGTTATTAACACTTAATTTCTACCGAAAACTAATATTTTAGCTGGTAGTGTAAAGGAAATTATATTAGGCATTAATAGTGAAATGGCCCAAATATTTTCACTGAACGATCTGAGTTTTGTATCTGATGTCTATAAGACCCATTTCCCGAGAATGCAGATACGTATATTAAATACGAATCGAATTGTAATAAAATTAAGTTTAATAATGCGAGCAGTGATGAGAATTTATTGTATTATTGTAATAATTAACTAGTATACAAGATTTTCCTATCTTTTGGGGCGAGTATTGGTAAGTTTTTGGGAACTGAGCAACATAAAAATCATGATATATACGCACACAAGAATTATTTGATAGAAACGCCCATATCTGACACTTGTTCCCATCCCGCACAACTTGGGGTATGATGGTTTACTTGTGTGTTTATTGTGATAAAATAGCACCCACGATGTTTGAAAGTTTATTGGCCAATATACTGGACGTTGAGTCTTTGAAGGGGGGGGGGTGTGAAGTACAATAGGAAACTATATAAACCTTTGAATACAAATGTACTGGATAATATAAGTATTGTCGTCACAGTTCCTAATGGGAACCCTATAGTAGGGTAAATTGAGACAGACCGTGTGCTACACCTGCAGTAGGTGTCCAATTGCACACCTGCTGCAGGTGTAGCGGGTAAGCAGGTAAAGCATGGTCTACGTTTCCGGGGGAGATCTGGGGGTTCCCTGTGGGGGCGTGCCAGGTGTCGTGCGGTGGTTGTGTGTCGCAGAGGGTGGTAGGGTGTGTGTGTCTCGTGGTGGGGGGGTTGTATGTCGCTGTGGATAAAAGTGAAAGTATGGGAGCAGGTGTGGGTGTTGAGTAAGATGAAAAAGTGTGAGTATATAGCATAGAGTTAAGCGTGTGTACACATATGTATATAAATAAAAATGAAAATGTTCGTTTTTTCAAAATCGCTATTCTCCGAAAGTTCTTCGCCGATTGCCTTGAACGTTTCACACAACGTTCCATTCGCATCCGAGCAGGTTTTTATATACATACTATATAGATGTCACGTCTGTGACTGGAAAAAAACTTGTTTTTTTTTAAATTGTGTTTTTCAAGTGATTTTCATGTGAGGGAAATCTTCGAAACCTCTTTACCGATTGCTTTGAAATTTCCACACAACGTTGCATTCGAATAGGTGAGTGTTTTTATATACCTACTATATACATGCCTCACCTGTGAAAGAAAAAAAACATGCTTTTTTGAAAAACAGCGCCATCTGTAGGACGTAAGAGCAACTCATGCTGTAATTTCCGAAAGTTCTTCACCGATTCCTTTAAAATTTTGACACAACGTTCCAATCATATACGTGCATGATTTTATATACCTACTATTTTGATACCACACGTGTGATCGATAAAATTTTATTTTCTTGAAAAACAGCACCATCTGTTGCACGTACAAACAACACACACATAATATGTTACGATTCCATTTCAGTGTTTCTGATTACTTTGATAAATTGAATTTTCATAGATTTTTATTTATTTTCCTTTTGATTTAATTATTTTGTGTGACATTGCTTTGGAATTGAGCTGTGTTGTTTACCATACCGTTCATTTCATGGGTATAGGTTATTTGTTTATTTTTTCATTGTTTTTCATTTCGTTTTTTTAACTGGTCTGCTTATTTTTCAGTGCAATTGGTGGATAAATTGAGCTGTGTCGATTGATCTGTGTTTGAATATAAATATTTCGTTAGTATTTTTAGTTTTTGTTTTGAAAACAAGAAAATGGACAACACGTTTATTTCACAGCTGCAAATGTGCAATAAACAGCTACGAATTCACCGGCTACAACGTTAACTGCTTTCTTCACGTTATGTCAAAATGACGTGTTTGCGAAAGCACTGCTGTATTCGGAAGTGCCTCCGTATTACACATAGAATCCCAGTAGAAATTTATTTCAAGGACACAAACGAGGAGAGCGAGTCGACGGACAACTTGGCATATTCAAATATACTACGAGAGGCAGGTAGACTGTACATCGTGCATCCCAATCAAGATGAATGCTTCTTTCTTCGCAAGTTGTTGGTAAATGTGCCCGGTCCATCGTCTTTCCAGCCACCGAGATTTGTCAGCGGCGTAACACATGCCACTTTCTGTAGTGCATGTCAAGCTCGGAATTTATTGGTGAACAACCGACACCAGGATGTATGCATTAATATGCGTCCAACACGTCACATCCAAATCAAATTTGTGCATTGTTTGCAATCATATTGACCGCCTGCTCTCCATCATCTCCCACAGAGTTATGGGAGAAATATACATCACACATGGCTGAAGACATTATCCGTCGAATACGCAAGGAAAATTCAAATATGAAAATGAATTTCACAGCAACAATCTACAACGAAGCATTGATAATGATTGAAGATTTGTGCTTAGAATTCGCGAACAAAGTTCTTAATCAATTGGAAATGCAATCACCGAATCGATCTGCTGCTGCTTCGTTCGATGTAGAATTGCGTAGTGAACAAAATTACAACACGTGTGATCTGTTGTCGTATGTGCAATCAAATATTCCTAAGCTAACGCTTGAGCGAAATGGCATTTACAATCAAATAATTCAAACTGTCAATAACGGGCTTGGAGAAATCTTCTTAGATGCGTCAGGAGGAACTTGTAAATCCTTCCTAATTAGACTGATTCTGGCAGCATTTCGATCACAAAATGGCATAACCTTAGCTCTTGCATAGTCCGGAATAGTTGCAATATTGCTACCAGGTGGAAGAACTGCTCATTCGGTTTTGAAATTGCCATTGAAAATGCAATTCATTAAAATTCCCATGTGCAACATTTCCAAAGGATCTGGCATGAAAAAAGCTTTGCAGAAATGCAAACTTATTGTTTGGGATGAATGTACAATGGCCCACAAATAATCGCTCGAGGCTCTTGATCGATCATTGCAAGATTTGCGTGGAAACATCAAACCATTTGGGAATGCATTAATATTGTTTGCAGGAGATTTCAGGCAAACATTACCTGTAATTCCTCGATTGACACCAGCGGACGAAATAAATGCTACACTGAACTACTCTACTTTGTGGCGCCACGTAAAGACGTTAAAATTAACTACAAATATGCGTGTCCAGCTGCAAAACGATCTATCAGCTGAGATATTCTCACATCAATTTCTGGAAATTAGGAACGGAAACGTACCGGTTGATCTGACCTCAGGACGAATTTCATTGCCTCATAACTTCTAGAATTTAGTGACGTCAAAAGAAGAATTGGTTGAAAAAGTATTTCCCAATATTCAAACCAATAATATGAATCACGATTGGCTGAGTGAACGAGCTATTCTTGCGGCCAAGAACAAAGATGTCTACGAACTTAACAATATTATTCAGTCTAACTTTCAAAGCAAGGCAGTCACATACAAGTCCGTCGATACTGTTGTGGAAGCAGATGAAGCGGTTAATTATCCAACAGAATTGTTGAATTTACTCGATCTGCCAGGGATACTAACACACGTACGTCAATTGAAATTTGGTTTACCGATTATCATGTTGCGAAATATCAACCAGCCAAACTTTGCAAGGCCACGCGCCTTGCAGTAAAAAAAATAATCAACAACGTCGCCAAAGCAACAATCTTGACAGGACCTTTGAAAGGTGAAGATGTCCTCATTCCTCGCATTCCTATTATTCCCACAAATATGCCATTTCAACTTAAGAGATTATTATTTCCAATTCGACTGGCGTTTGCAATCACCATCAACAAAGCTCAGGGCCAATCTTTAGAATTGTGCAGCTTATATCTAGACACGGATTGCTTCTCTCATGGACAATTATATGTTGCGTGTTCTAGAGTCGGCAAACCAGACAATCTCTATATCTCCACAGACAATGGAACAACAAAAAATATTGTATACCCAGAAGCATTGTGAAATTAAACATATTAGAAACGTGCACTTTCTCTTTTCTTTCTTTCCCATTTAACCAGATTGAGCCACAGCAACGCGTGGCAGGTACAGCTAGTAGTTAAATAAGAGTATGTAGGAAGGATATGTTGAAGGCACAGAGGGGGGACCCCTCCCATGGATGGACCAGCCTAGGAGATCGGGATTTTTAGATGGCTGGTTAGGGGTGGGCATGTGAAGGAGGTTAAGTTGGGGGGAGGGGAGCAGCAGGCGGTAGCTTTGGGAGAGATAGGAGAGAGAGAGAGTGAAGTGGCAATATTTGTTTACCAATAAAAATCATTCTTACCCCCAGTCTCCAGCCTTTCGATGTCTTCATCCGTGGGTGTGAGACCTGGCATTAGTTACATGTCAGACCTGAGGGTATGTTCTCGCTAGGGGGTCTTGAGGAAAATGAGGTGAGAGGCAATGAGACGTAATATTTTTTGTAAACTAGTGGGTGGACCTCCTCACCCCCACCCTCCCCCCTTCCCTACCTTGCATCCAGAGCGTTAAGAAGCGGCGGCATATACCCACCACATAGGCCTGAGGAGTTTTGCCACATGGCACATGCCCACATGGCACATAGTGGGTCACCTCTTTGAAGGCCGAGGCGGGACTGCGGTGAATGACAGCAATACCCTCTACCATACCCACTCCAGCCCCAACCACTTGACACCCCTCAGAGGTGTATAGGAAGCACATACCACCACCATCACAACCACATAGCACCACCACATAGTGGGGCGAGCGTTTGGGCGGGCTGACCATTTGATCGGTGGGCTGTAGCCTGGTCTTGTGTTTTGAATGGGTAGTCTGTCCTATCTCACAGCAGGCAGAACTTAAACATTATGTCGCGGGGAATATTCACATGGCCCCTGTGTCACACGTCTCATAGCTGATGGGGTGGGGCGCTCCTTGATGTTTGTCATCTGACTGACTGAGGAAACTGACCACATTACCTCCCACCATATCCTGCCCCTACGCTTAGCACCGTTTATAAGCCGCCTCATACGTTGTGGCATTTCATGCATCTCTGTATTCATAACAAATAATGACTGTAGCCTGAGGTATAAATCTTTTAATTGCGCTTAGACTCTTCAATTTTCTTCTATCAAATCAATGCCATCATCTAAATAGTATTTAGCATCACTCAGTAAACACAGTAAAAGCAGTCAGTCAATCACTCAGCATGGGCCAACAACAAGCTGACTGTGTATACAAAGATCCAGGTTTACAGAGCCTGTGTCCTGAGCACTCTCCTATATGGCAGTGAGTCTTGGACACTCCGCGCCCATCAGGAAAGACAGCTGAATGCCTACCACATGCTCTATTCCCGACACATCTTGGACATCACCTGGCAGGACAAGGTAAAACCCAACAGCGTCCTTGGAAGAGCTAGTATCACCAGCATGTACACAATGCTGAAGCAGAGACGAATGCGCTGGCTCGGGCACGTGGTGCGAATGGGGGATGGAAGGATCTCCTGTATGGAGAGCTGACACAGGAAAAGCGGCCAACAGGCAAACCCCAGCTACGGTATCAAGGCATATGCAAGAGGGACCTGAGAGCCATGGACGGCGATCTTGCTACGTGGGAAACACTGGCCGCAGACCGTTCAGCCTGGTGGCAGTCTGTTCATAGAGGTCTCTCCAAGTTCGAGGAGTCACTTGCAAAGAAATCGGAGGCTAAGAGATAGAGAAGGAAAGCCGGTAGCCAGGAAGACAGACCAGAATCAGATTTAGTTTGTGCTCATTGTGGGATGAACTGCCACTCTCGGATTGGCTTCATCACTCACACCAGACGCTGCACCAGGATTGACAACCAGAGCGCAACTCCTTAGTCTCCCGAGACTTAATTATTAGGAGGCCTAATACTATATATATGTTCAGAAAACGCCTACAGAGTATGGACTCGTATTATTGTGGGGCCTATGCTATGTTTTTCGTCTATTAGCTATGTCGCTTGAAGTTAAGAGTTGCACTACATAAATTTGAAACATTGTTTGAGTACGGCGAATATGATATGAATGACAGAAAGATAATTAAATTTTGAAATGTCTAACTGCAAAAATAGTATTTTGCATAGATGGGCAGGAAAATGCCTATCACCGTGTGATGAGACCTAATATTACTAAGCGGTAAGTATGGCTTTTTGGATGTTTGCTATAATATCTTTTAATTTTAATATTGTATTATTATTATTATTATTATTTTTATTATTATTTGTCTGTGTTGCTCATATGGTTTTATTTATATTATTCTTGAATTGATATGATAGAGGATCTACAGTAGATCTCCCTGCAATGAAGCACCAGTGCGAGTACTGACCCCGTCATCTAGAATATTGTGTTTCCAACGTTATATATTTGGATATAAAACTAGAATGAAAACTTTTATTAGTAATAAAATAATAAAATGTATAAAATCTATATTCTTTAACCCTTGGTGAGGTTAGGTTTGGGATGGTTAGTTTTTTTGACATTTGAAGAATAATAACATGTATGATTATTAATAAACATCGAATATAATACAAATAAGCAAGATACTAGTTGAACAAAATATCATTGCATAGATTGTGACGTAACCTACTACTAAAGTGTTGAACTGCTAAGAGATTCTCATAACCATGCTAATGAGAGGATAAACAAATCCTTCATTGGAACTGCTTTGTGACGTCATGCCCCCAGCTAAGGCAGCGTTTCCAGTTGGTGGAACAAACGCTATGGAGTTGATGATGTATCAATTTAGGATCATAAGAACATAAAAATGAAGGTAACTACAGAAGGCCTATTTTACCCATACGAGGTAGCTCTTATTTATATCCTCCCACTCACGTATACACTGAACGAATATTTTGATAGTGTATAGATGGATTTATGTTACATTGAGGGGTGTGTGGATATTTTTAGGAGAATTAATAAGGTGTACAAGGATTAGCATTGATGGAGGGTTTTAAAAAATTAAATATTCAAGTGCTGATACAGCTGGTTTTTGAAAATTATATATTTTAGGAAAATAAGTATGATGTGGGGAATCTTGGATGGAGACTTCAACAGGACGTTGAGTAACGATCTTTGCATTTTTGAACTGGGAGGAAAAATATGTGAGCTGGGAGCATAGCGAATCTTTTTTCATGTCTTTAAATTAGCCTCCTCTATATGTATTGAACGAATAAGCTATTCCATAGTTAGGTGAATAGAGAATGAATGGGTTTTCTGCATGTTTATATAGGTGACATGTTTGAATGGTTTAAGTAGATGCAAAGGGATGACGATAGGGTATAATTAATCATTAAATAAATTTTATAGTTTATTTGGGGAATGATATGGGTAAATACAGGTGTGTACATTGTGCTATTTCCAGGCTTCTCATCCATGGCCATTTCTGCAGTTTCAACTAATAGGGACAGTTGATGTTTTGGTTTAAAATTGGCTGTAAGTAAATGGGAGATCATGTTTGGTCCACTACAATGGCCTTCTGCAGTTTATCTAGTAGGGGCAGTGGATGTTTTGGTTCACATGGACTGGAAACAAATAGGGGTTCCTGTATGGTCCCCTACAAAAGACTTGTGTTGTTTAATTTATTATGTTCAATATGCAATCTTAGCTAGAAATGATCTATAAAAATAGGAAACAATATGATTTGGGTTTAAATATGCAATTACTGAAAACGGGCTTAATGTGGGAAGATTGGGCTAAATACACTATCACAGAAAATGGGCTTATTGTGGGTAGATGATGGATGAAGTCATTAATCATTAAGCTTGACGGAAGGCGGCTCTTTAATTCCCTTGATATAATTATTGAAAATGGGAATAATTATGAAAATGGGGTTAAACACGTTATTACAGAAAACGGAACTTGTTGATTGAATACTGACTGGTTGATGATGATTACATTGACCATTAAGGATTAACTGTGCCTGTGCGGGTCACCGAGGTAGCTGTATTTCGGGATGACGGGAGGTGGTCGTTTAATCTCTACGGAGAAATATACTACACCAAATCATGGCTGTTTAATCTCCACGAAAAAAACACCTAGGCCAAATACCGGCCATCGAGTCCCACGGAACTTTTTCCGTACACAAAATCGCTGCCATCACCGATGTTACTAAAACACGTACGCCAAATCATGGCCAGTGGGAAAAGCAAAACGGCTGGGATTTGGTGTACTTTCCACTATTAGCGAGTGAGGTACCCGACACCTATAGTGCGGCAGGCGAGCAAAGATAACCCTACTCTCAAAGTGACGACAGCTTTACTTATCAAGACTAATGAAGCCACTCAACCCATGATAAAGATGATCTTCAAAACAGCAGAACAGGCCCCGGAAGTTGTAAAGAACGGGTTCAAGTGCTATGAAATCACCTCTTCCTTTAAACCATATCGCCAAGGAAAATATTTACAACGTGATACAGTGCTACAAATGTTTCAGCTATGAAAACTTCTCCAATAAATGCCCAGAACAAACGGCTAAGTGCGGCTCATGCTCTGGCACTCACAACTAAAAGGACTGTGCCACCACCACTAAGAAATGCGCAAACTGTGGAGACCAGCACCCCGCCACCTACTACCTCTGCACAAAAAGGAAGGAGGAACTTTTTATGACCTAGTGCTCCCCAGTATTGCTGGAAAACATAGCCTGGCCAAATATCATATAAGTCTAGGATATACAAAGGCTAGCAAAGATTATTCCATTTTACTGGGGCATATAACATAGGTCACCGTAAAATAATAACAAAACTACAAGTCTCTACCCTATCACATTCTGTCATATTATCTAGCTTCTTAAAGCTTTGCATGGTCATCAACAGGCCTCAAAACTGTATATACTTAGCACTAGCCTGACACCGAGGCTCTATCCTGGTGCAGTGGGACACTAGTGCCTAATATGTTGATATTACCAATACAGGATTGTTGTGTCACAATCATTAACAAATGAGGTTGAGGAATCAATATCATACACAGCACAATGACATCACTTAAGATCCTCAGGTACCCACCTCAATAATACATATAAAAGCACCTACCACCTGGCATAAATGATGTACGTCGGTAGAAATGATCAATGTTAAACACTACTGCATAATCTTAAATATTCTAGCTGTCAATTAACACAAATAAGGCCACTAAACCAGAACCGGGCACGACACATATTCACCTGAAGTGGGAAGATCAAAGAGTACTGACCACTCAGGGGGGCCAGACAGGCCGGGCGTGACACTGTATCCACTTCTACTAGTCAGTTGACTCTCCTCTTTCAAATATCACAAGCTCATATACAGACAATTATCACTCAAGAACTTCTAATTCATACAATAACTCAACAAGGGTTATAATGCACAACCTTACTTAACTCCTCAACTGCTTGGCTTCCAAATGTGACCCTCCCCCCCCCAAGTGCGCAGGAAATAAATTCTCTGGAAAAAAATTATTTTTTTTGTTTTGAAAGTGCAAAAACCCTTCCCTGGTTATGGGTATAGTAACAGAAGGTCGAAATTGTACGTACTTTGGCTGCTATGGAGTTCGTAAGTTCGCTCATGACATCATCATTCCCTAGTCATCCGTGGCGTACGCCCTACCATGACATATATGAACCATGGTACGCCCTACCATGACATATGTTGCACATATTTCCCTTGCATCATGCTAATTTATGTATATATATGCAATCTATTTACACACTATACACTATCACACACTATATACATTCACCATCAACACACTCAGAACTCTGCGAGTATCAGCTGCCACTCCCTCACTCCGCCAACATCCAGTCTCTCCCTCACTCCTCCAACATCTTACTCGCCAACATTGCTCCTCCCACCATACTGTTATTGTTTTTATTACACTATTTACACATGTTATGTATACCTATCTACATGTTTTATTCACCAGAACTATGAAAGTAAGCTGGTATTGTGTCCAAACTTTACAGTGGCCACCATACACTGCATGAGAAATCACATAGCAGCCAGCAGACGACGCTACGATTACGTCACCTCCCTCGCCAAAATAGCTCTTCCCAATATACTCCTGTTTCTGGTATTACACTATATACACACATTGTATATACCCATGTACAAATGTGTTCACCATAGCGAACGACTAAACTAGTATGATGAGCAAAACAAGAGTGGCTGCCACAGACACACACACACAGTCATTTCTCTCCCTCCCTCCCTCCTTCACAATTCCAACTCCCACAATACTACACACATATGTACAAGGATATATATACACCTTTTGTATATACCCATGTACATATATGTTCACCATAGCGAACCACTAAGCTGGTATGATGAGCAAAACAAGAGTGGCTGCCACATACACACAGTGAGGCTACCTCGATTCTCTCCCTCCCTCCCTCATCATAATTCCTCCTCCCACAATACTACGCACAGTGCTTACTATCACCACAATCCTGCTGTTATCACAATACTGGTCAATACTGGTTTTTTTTTTTTATCTTTATTTGTATTTGTTCTCAACACTTTTTATTCTTTATGCTCAATTAGTATTAAGTTCTAGATATTAATGTTTTTCTTGCCCGAAACGCATTGCGTAATAGTGGCTTTAGGCATTGTATGTACTAGCTCTATCTATATATCAATCCATTAATGTAACATCACTTGTATGTATATACCTTACCTGAATAAACATCTGAATCTGAATCTGAATAAATCCTGTAAATGAATAATTGACCACAAGATTATTTTGTAAAAGAACTTAGGAAGTCGTTTGAAGATTCTTAGATGGACGAAATAATGCTGTGGTGCATTATTTCGATTTTGAACATTGTACACAGGCATTATTACACTCAGGCTCTTCTGTAATACTATTATGGCTAAATAATACAAGTTATATATATATTTTGACATTATTAGGCGATGCTGTGGTCACAAGCTGAACAGCAGTGCTATGAGCTCATGCTGTGAGTACCAGCCTTGGTTGCTCATTCAGTACTGAGGCTCTCACACCCGGGAATGTGGCCCACGATTTTTTTTAAGATGGCGTCTGTTTACAAGAGCCCTGAGGAAGCTGATGTGAATCCCGTGTAACCGCGGGAGTTTTGAATGGAATGTGAAAAATACAAATACCCGGAGGCGCGTTGTGCAAACCAGACGAGGGCCTTCAGGTGCGTTGTTACGCAGTTTAAGGGTTAATAATACATATCAATAAATCAATACATAAAATATTATATCATGATATATAGGTATGTCAATAGGGAATCCATATTAGCAAAGCATGGTAACACTTGCTGGAGACGGTACACAAGGGGGGGAGGGGAGGGAAAGGGGGGGGGGGGTTAACGGAAGATTTCAAGATGATACCGGTCAGCCACTATACATATGTATACATGAAATAAAGAAAAGCATCATATGCCAACATAAGTATCAAAACCTTGCCTCTGTGGTATACATCTCACAGTACTAGAATATAATTTACTGACATGACAAGAGGACAATCCAATGAAAAGTACTGAAATAGGATATTTCACTGTATACATGCTAATCAGACATCAGATACCTAAATGTAAACATTCTACATCATGACATACTGTCCTATGCAGCAATACGTAGCATTCCTTACTATTAACACATAATGGTGTTTTCCAAGCTACATGACATTAGGCTTCTGCTATTCACTTGCTAACTTGCCAGGAATATGATGTATGTGGAGATTAAATTCCTGCAAATACAACGACCACCTCAAAATTTTCTGATTAGGAATTTAAATTTTGTCAATGAATATTAACGGGTTATGGTCAGTATACACATCAACCTTATTCCCCTGGAGATATACCTCAAACTTCTTGCATGCCAACACAAGAGTATAAACCTCCTTTTTAACAACAGAGTCATTCCTCTCTGTACTAGAGAACTTTCTTGAAAAATAGTATACAGGATGCTTAACATTATCACATCCAACTTGGAGTAGGAGAGCACCTGCATCCAAATCGGAAGCATCTATATTGATTACAAAAGGCTTATTAAAATTAGGACTAGCAAGGACTGGGAATGAAGATATTTTTTAACCCATCAAAGGCTTCTTGACGCTGGGTAGTCCACTTAAATTTACTTCTCTGCTGCAACAAATCAGTCAAAGGTGACGCTTCTATAGAGAAGTTTTTAGAGTATCTACGGTAGTAGGCACTCATCCCTAAAATCACTGAACTTGTTTCTTGTTAGTCAAGATAGGATAATTAACAATGTCATTAATTTTATCATGTAAAGGTATCACCCTACCTTGACCAACCTCGTGCCCTAGATAGACAATTGTACCTCTGGACAAATTTCATTTCTGGGGGTTAACAGTAAGATTGGCCTTATGCAACTTGCCAAACAACAATTTTAAAACCTGTAACTGGTTCTGTCAGAAATCACTAAATAAAACAATGTCTTCTAAATAAGCACCGCAATTGGAAATATCCTGCAACAGAAAATTCATCAACCACTGGAAAGTTGCTGGGGCATTCTTAAGACCAAAGGGTCTCAAAGACATTATACTATAAACAGCCATCAGGTGTTATAAAAGCTGAAACTTCACTAGCTCGAATTGTCAAGGGCACTTGATGATAACCTTTTGACAAATCGAGTTTTGATGTAAATTAACAGTGACCAATCTGGTCAATACAATCCTCAAGCAATGATAATGGAAATGTATCTACTGCAGTTACCTTATTCAATCGCCTGTAGTCAGTACAAAGGCGCCACTTCCCATCCGGTTTAGGAACTAGTAAGCATAGCAAACACCAGGAACTTTGACTGGGCTTAACTAGAATATTATCAAGGAGGAACTCCAGTTCCTTCCTGATAATATCACTCTTTTCCGGTGATATTCTATACAAGTATCATGTATCACAAAGTATCTATACAAGCATGCAAATAGGGGTGGTGTCTGTGAGCTGAATATCATAGCTAATGACATGGGTCTGGATAGGTACTTCTCCAAACATATTAACATGCGTGTGCAGTAAGGTTCTCAACTCTCTCTGTTTCTCCTCATCCAAGTGTCCCAACATCTCCTCAAAACTAGAATGAGAAAGGGTAGGATTTGACAAGTCATCAGTTATATTGTTCTCAGGGGTGACTGTGTCCTGTACCACACATAACACTGGCCGGGAGTCTTGAAACGCTGTCAATCTGTTAATGTGTATTACTAAAACTTTGGAAGGGTCCTGCAGACTTTTAATTTTATAAGTTAACTCAGAGCGTCTGCAAATAACTTCAAAGGGACCTTCAAAATGATGTGCTAACGCAGCCACCACTCTGGATTTCAAAACGAGAACAAGATTACCTGGCTGGAAACATCTCAACTTCACCCTAAACGTCTTGCCATGGTGTTGTTTAATCTTAAACTGCGACTTATTAAGATACTCACTCGCCACGTCTTGGTACTTCTTCAACTTGGACTGGATTTTACTCAACAACCGACTTCCATCAGGTAAAGGAACGTTTCCCATCATCCTCTCACGCAGCAACTAGTTCGGGCCTCTCACTTGATGTCCGAAAACTAATTGGAAAGGAGGACACCCAAACGAATGCTGTAACCCATTACGAGCTGCAAATAATATAAAGGGTAAGTCCTTGTCCCAATTTCGTCTGGAGTCTTCGCCAACAGTCCGTAACATCTGCTTCATGGTCTGGTGAAATCTCTCCAAGACACCTTGAGTCTGTGGATGATAAGTACTGGACACACGATGTTATATATTGTACTTCACACAAAATCGTTGGAACTCTGCAGAACGGAAGTTACTACCGTTATCCGACTGGATCGCTCGAGGTGGTCCAAACAAGGTACAAAACTTTATCAAATGATGGATGACATCTTTGCTCTTATATTACGTACAGGGTCAGCCTCTGGGAACTTGGATGTGGCACACAGTAAGGTTATCAAAAATACATGATCTGACTTGATCCTATTCAAAGGGCCTACACAATCAACAATGATGTGGGAAAAAGGTTCACTTGGAACTACAATTGGATGCAGGGGAGCTTTAGGTACACTTTGACTAGGTTCACCCACCATTTGACAGGTTACAATGTTTGCCATATCCTTCTTAAGACTGAGCCAATAGAAATACCTAGTTACCTGATATAACATTCGACTGATCCCTTGGTGACCACTTAATGGATCGTCGTGGGCAGCTGAGAAGACTTGTTCACGGTATGCCTTAGGGACCACAAGCTGGGTAACACTCCCACAGTCTTCTGAAGAGGGAAACATCTTCGATCTCTATCATCTCATCAGCATCTGATCTTGGAGGAAATATCCAACATCATCTGCCAAAGCATCCTCCTCCTTAACAGCTTCAGAAAAACATGCATGTAAATTAGGGTCACTGTTGAAGTTGGGCTAAAGTGTGAGATTTTACACAAAAAAATTGGGGGAGAGGTAGTAACAGGAGGTACAACTTCATAACATGACACAACTCCCTCAACTCCACTAACCTCATCCAAACGAGCTATAAAAGTGTCTGCCAATTTGATTTCCTGTTCCAGCCTGCGCAATCACCAGATCTCAAGTCGCCAAGTCGTTGGAGGTTTTCCATCCCTCCGGTTGTAGGGTTGGAAACATCACTCTGGGACTTGGCGACTTGAGATCTGGTGATTGCGCAGGCTGGATACACTTCAGGAGCAATCTCACTCGTTTCTGAGAGAACTCTACCTGGGTCACTGAACATGATGGGGAGATGACTGTTTATCAAGGTGCCAACAATGTCATTTCCTATAATTATATCGGCACCATGTATGGGTAAGGTATCGCACACACATACAGAACATAGCCCAGAAATATAGGGAGGATTTAATGTATACCTGCATAAGGAGAACACATTGCACTACCCTAACTATACCCTGTACAAGCATTACTTCGTCCAGGTCAACCTTCTTGACCTTGGAAAATATACTGGAAGTAATCAACGTTGTCCCTAAACATAACTATAGGAACCCACGTTAGCATGTGGTGAGGGGATGGTTACTAGTTACGACATATATATATATATATATATATATATATATATATATATATATATATATATATATATATATATATATATATATATATATATAATATATATATATATATATATATAATATATATATATATATATATATATATATATATATATATATATATATATATATATAATATATATATATATATATATATATATATATATATATATATATATATATATATATATATATATATATATATATATATATATATATATATATATATGTCGTACCTAGTAGCCAGAACGCACTTCTCAGCCTACTATGCAAGGCCCGATTTGCCTAATAGGCCAAGTTTTCATGAATTAATTGCTTTTCGACTACCTAACCTACCTAACCTAACCTAACTTTTTCGACTACCTAACCAAACCTAACCTATAAAGATAGGTTAGGTTAGGTTAGGTAGGGTTGGTTGGGTTCGGTCATATATCTAAGTTAATTTTAACTCCAATAAAAAAAAAATTGACCTCGTACATAATGAAATGGGTAGCTTTATCATTTAATAAGAAAAAAATTAGAGAAAATATATTAATTCAGGAAAACTTGGCTTATTAGGCAAATCGGGCCTTGCATAGTAGGCCAAAAAGTGCGTTCTGGCTACTAGGTACGACATTATATATATATATATATATATATATATATATATATATATATATATATATATATATATATATATATATATATGTATATATATATATATATATATATATATATATATATATATATATATATATATATATATATATATATATACTGAAAACTCACACCCCAAGAAGTGACTCGAACCCATACTGCCAGGAGCAACGCAACTGGTATGTACAGGACGCCTTAATCCACTTGACCATCACGACCAGACAAAAGGGAGTGATAGCAGAAGTTATTTGAACCACTTCCTCGCCGGCACTCAGATGGTAATCTTGGGCATAGCATTTTATCAAATCACCTCATTCTTTGGGGCACACGTGAGGAACACAAATGTGAACAAGCCTGAATGGTCCCCAGGACTATATGCAACTGAAAACTCACACCCCAGAAGTGACTCGAACCCATACTGCCAGGAGCAACGCAACTGGTATGTACAGGACGCCTTAATCCACTTGACCATCACGACTGGACAAAATGAAGTTATAGCCGAAGCTATTTGAACCACTTCCCCGCCGTCACTCGGATGGTAATCTTGGGCATAGCATTTTATCAAATTACCTCATTCTTTGGGGCACACATGAGAAACACAAATGCGAACAAGCCTGAATGTATATATATATATCTCAGTCGCATTTGTGTTCCTCACGTTCTGTAACTCTCTGATCAGATGCACACTTGAGACCTCTAAACTTTTATCTTAGTGCCACTGCATTGAGTTCAAATGCTTGCAAAATCCGCTTTTTAACTGTGGGGTAGTGAAAGCTGTCTTCAAAAGGGAGCGAGGCAAAAATCTCTTGTGCCTTCCCACGCAACTGACCTTGCATAATGGTCACCCAAGACTCCTCTGGTAATTTCAAACTATTAGCTAATTTTGAAAAATGCAAGAAAAATAATTTGGGGTTCTTCTCATCAAATTGGGGTAATTCAAACCCTTTAGGGAAGTAAAGTCCACTACTGTGACTACTACCTGAACTTCCCTTAGAACCCTTACTACTAATAGCGGCACCAAAAACTAGCTTTTTCTCCTCAATACCTAATTTGCGCCTCAGCCATTTGCTCTTTAATTCTAACTGTCTCTAACTATTTCTTTCTGCCTAGTTTCCTCTTCTCCTCTGAGTCTACCTAACTCTAACTCGGCTTCTCTCTGCCTAGTTTCCTCATCTCTGAGTCTAGCTACTTCTAACTCAGCTTCTCTTTGCCTAGTTACCTCTTCTCTTGAGTCTAGCTACATCTAACTCAGTTTCTCTTCTGAGTCTAGCTACCTCTGACTCAGCTTCTCTTTGCTCAGTGTTTTCTTCACACTTAAACCTCTCTAGTTCAACTTGCCTTAGCTGAAGTTCTAATTCCTGCCTTCTCAGTCTAGCAGTACTCTCAGCCTCGTCAGGGTTTTCCTCTAATACCTCATCACTCAACATGGCATCTTCTAGTAGATGCAAAAAAAATATTCACAATAATTTAGCTTTAGTTATTCTGGGTGCCACATCTAACTCTAGGGTTTTTCCCATACAAACCAACACTAATATAGTTAAGGTCTTAATCCTGTCCACTGATGGATTCTGCAAAATCTCTTTTACTACTTGCTCCATATTAATTAATTAATTAGACACTTTCTACAAAAAATACTATTACTAAAATAAGAATATACTAGATTAGCATGCCCCACAGACGCAAAACATGGAACACTTACCTCTGGCGTGCAGCGTTGCCAGTGCAGTATTAATTGGGGTCACATAGGACTGCCAGCTGAATCATACGGAGAGACACAAGTCATTAAAGCGTCTCCTACAAATGATACCAGAACATTCACTTCAAAGGCACAACAAACTAGAAGATAAGCATAGATCAGTCTAACTGAGTCATACGCAATATTAATCCTGAACACTAGGATTACAACAATAAAGGTCCTGAACACAGGAGTTACGTCATAATAATCCTGAACAACAGGAGTTACCTGATTGAGATCACGGAAAGGGCCCCCATATAATATTATGACCTAGTGCTCCACAGCATCGCTGGAAAACAGAGCCTGGCCAAATATCATACAAGTCTAGGGTATATGAAGGTTGGCAAAAAATATTCCAGTTTACTGAGGCATATAACATAGGTCACTGTAAAATAATAAGAAAACTACAAGTCACTACAATTTACATTCTATCACATTATCTAGCTTGTTAAAGCTTTGCATGATCATCAACAGGCCTGAAAACTGTATAACCGTGGCACTAGCTGACACGAGGCTCTATCCTGGTGCAGTGGGACACTAGTGCCTAATATGTTGATATTACCAGTACAGGATTGTTGTCACAATTATTAACAAATGTGGTTGAGGAATCAATATCATACACAGCACAATGACATCACTTAAGATCCTCAGGTACCCACCTCAATAATACATATAAAAGCACCTACCACCTGGCATAAATGGTGTACGTCGGTAGAAATTATCAATGTTAAACACTACTGCATAATCTTAAATATCCTAGCTGTCAATTAACACAAATAAGGCCACTAAAACAGAACCGGGTGCGACACACATCTGCCCGACTAGGAAGATCAAAGAGTAGTGACCGCTCAGGGGCCAGACAGGCTGGGCGCGACACTGTTCATATACAGACATTTATCACTCAATAACTTCTAATTCATACAATAACTCAACAAGGGTTATGATACACAACCCTACACAATAATATATATCCATAAATCAGTACACTAAAGATTATATCATGATATATAAATATGTTAACAGGGAATTCATATTAGCAAGACATGGTAACACTGGTTGGAGACGGTACGGAAGGGGGGGGGAGGGGAATGGGGGGGGGTTAAGGGAGGACTTCAAGACTAGATGGCTGACGTTACCGGTCAGCCGTTATACATAAGTATACATGAAATAAAGAAAAGCATCATATACCAACATAAGTATCAAAACCTTGCCTCTGTGGTATACCTCTCACAGTACTAGGATATAATTTACAGACATGACAAGAGAACAATGCAATGAACAATACTGAAATGGATATCTCACAGTATACATGCTAGTCAGACATCAGATACTGAAGCGTAAACATTCTACATTATGATATACATATCATGTCCTATACAGCAATATGTAGCATTTCATGCTATAAGCACATAATGGAGTTTTCCAAGCTACATGATATTAGGCTTCTGCTATTCACTACACTTCCAATATATATCCACAAATACATGGCAAATTCCTTTGATACTGAAATATAATATGCATAGGTATATTAGACATACATTGCCAATACACAATTTATACTAGTATATTGTCGAAAGAAGATTGGATAAATATAATAATATTCGTGATACTAGGCTAATCAGCCAGGATATCACTATACAACTATACAGTTTGAACACATCATACACCAGCCACAGTATGATCAAACTAGTGTACGTGTGGTCATAACAGCTGAAGAAAATTAAAGAGAAAACCACCACGCCACCTACCACCCAGAGTCAAGTCGCCATTACCTTAGACCTTGGACTTGACCAGTTCCTGAGCCTTCCTTCTACAATCCAGATGCAAACTACGACCGTTCCAGCCCTACCAATCAGTGGCTCCTCCTAAGAGATCATCCGGCCTCCATACAGAACCTAAGGACCAACCAGCACCCTCACAGTCCCTTGCCACACATACAGGCATTATCCCTGGTCTTATTCGACTAGTGGAGAGGCTTGCCGGACCAGATAATCAATGATTCGTCAAAGCACTCAACGTACTGTACATAGCCATCAGCCTGGACCTCATCACCGCCCCGGATGCAAGACTTACTGTCTCCACTATCACTTTGGAGACTGCTACCAGGACTACCATGAGGTCGATCTCAACACAGACTCTAGAACCACCCAATACCCGGGTGGCACAGAGGTATTTTCCTCTCCAGCTCCTAACACTTCTACCATCACCATCTCAGCAGACGTGCTAACAGATGTGCTGTCTACAAATACTAACAGCACCACCAACGCTCCTGAAATAGCTTCTACCAATAATCCATGACACCTGAGCCTACCTCAGGCTGCGAGACGAAAGACAAAACCACCAACTACGAATGTTACGGACTCCCCAGACTAGGAAATCTTAAAAGGAACTCCGCCGCTGCAGCACAAATACGACACCTACTCGGTACAAGACTTCCTCATGGAGGCCATCTCACCATACTCCAACGACAGCATAGCCATATCAACTTACAGCAAGGCCCAGCCAAACACAGAGCCAAAGTAGCGGAAGGAAGATCCACTGCGATGTGGTATGAAAAAGCCATTGGGTACTACTTTTCTCAAGCCTGGCAAAAAGATATCCAGAGACATTGCAGTAGCCATACACAGACTCAGACTTGGTTACAAGTGCTGCTGGGAGGTAATAAACCCAATAGTTAAAGAGTGTAATATCTGTGGAACAGATGCAGAGGCACCACTATTGCATTACTTACTGGAATGTGAAGCAACTGAAGCCCTGCACATCAAACTGAACATAAATCCAACGAGAGCAGCTGCACAAGATGCAAATTCCACAGAGACTACAATGATTAGAAAAGCAGTTCACGAATGGGACATACTAATGAACATTCTGCATCTACATCCGCCACCAAGATAATGTTATAAAAACAAGACTAAAACCAGTTCACTAAAACAGAAGCAAAAAAGAAACAGGGAAAAAGAAGGAAACCCCATCTCCATTTAAAAACTGACCCAAATATCACAGTAACAAGGTTATGACGAATAACCAAACTCAATTACGGACTCACGGACTCACGGCCCGTGCTACATGGACATTTCGTTCTGAGTAGCTAAATCTAATACAACAACAACAACAACAACAGCTCAAAGAAAGAAAAAACAGAAGACCTAGAGGTCTACACTAACCCACCAGCTCCATAACTGGTACAATCAGCACCATCCCCAGATCTCCAGTATCAGCTATTGATACAGATAATGGCTCCAAAGAACCTCCACTTACGGGCTCACCACAGCCCATGCTGCTTGAAACTTTTTGTTATGAGCAGCTGAATTTAAAACAATAACAACAGCAACTCTGCTTCAGTTACACGGCTTGATATTGGTCCAGACGGATCGAAACTTCGACATTTCTTCATTTTCTGATGTATTCACCTAGTTGTGCTTGTGGTGGTTGAGCTCTGCTCTTTCGGCCCGCCTCTCAACTGTCAATCAACTGTTTCTAAATACTACTACTATTTTTTTTCACATCACAAAAACAAACACACACACACACACACATTCTGGGGCCTCGTAGCCTGGTGGATAGCGCGCAGGACTCAGTAAATAGGTACCTGGGCAGTAAATAGGTACCTGGGAGTTAGTCAGCTGTCACGGGCTGCTTCCTGGGGTGTGTGTGTGTGTGTGTGTGTGTTTGGTGTGGGAAAAAAAAAAGTAGTTAGTAAACAGTTGATTGACAGTTGAGAGGCGGGCCGAAAGAGCAAAGCTCAACCCCCGCAAAAACACAACTAGTAAACACACACACACACACACACAGTCTTGGGTCAGCTTTGATTGTGAGCAGACGTGTAGGGTCAGCGGTCGCGTTAACCGAGGGAACAATAGGGTTCAAGGGAGCGGGTGTACTGTGCAGTGAGAATCGGGACCGTGTAAATTGAACAGTGGCATTGTTATGCAACACATTGATCACATCTCGTGGTGAATTATCTTAGTGAATTTAGAGAAGATAGCTAGTGAATATCGACTTCTTGAAGAAGCAGCAGTCGCATCAGCCGGGATACAAGTGGAGACCTGAAGACCTCACAGGATTACCGACGACACGCCGTGTATTCACCTAGAGTGCTTGCGGGGGGCTGGCTGGTAAGTGTCTCTCATAAGTCTCCAACAGTGTACAAGGTTTATATAATATCATGTCATATAGACACTATTGCATTCCATTCAATAATACAATCGTGGTAGACAGGTAACAGGGACAGCAACTGTGAGCTCACTGGGAACCCAGATAAGCAGCTAATCCTCCCCCACCCGCCGTAATCTGAAGACTACACCTCACCCTTCTCTTAACCCACCTTCTCATTATCCCACCACACTCCCCCCCCACCACCACTCCCACTCTCCCAAAACACTCCCCCCCCCCCACCACACCCACTCACACTAGGACTATTCTTGCTCTCTTTCTCTTGACAAGGGCAACATGGCAGGTGGACGCAACAGGGACACAGGGAACAGCCAAATTGATCAAACGAGGGACATGTTAACCCAAGTTCTGGAGGGATTCAGGAAGGAGATGCAGGAAATGAGGATTACAATTAACAACCTGCAAAGTGAGCTGACATCAGCAAGAGAGGAGATCAAATCCCACACAGAAAAAAATAAAAAGACCGAGCATCAGATTATCATCCAAAGGGAAGGTGGGAATGTTACATTGGAAGGAAATGCCTCTGTACCTGAAACATTTGCAGACATACTGAAAAAGAGCTCAGAAGCAATGGACACAGTGAGGGAGGTAGCGATGCAAGCAGCCACCTCACAGGAAGCAGCAAGATGCACCACTCAGCTGCTGGAGAGAAAAAGATCAGTGGTAGTTGTAGGCATAAAAGAACAGGAAGGATCCAACAGGCAAGAATGGAATAGCAAGGATAGAGAGGCAGTACAGGGGCTACTGAAGGGGTTACAGATGGAAGGGGCTGAACGAAACATTGAGAAGGTTTTCAGGTTGGGCTGGTACAACAAGGACAGAAACCGACTTGTAAAGGTGGTGTTTACAAACGAAACCACGAAGGAGGACATTCTCGAAAGGAAGAGTCGACTGCAGCATGTGGAGGGATACAAGAAAGTATTCCTGCAGAGGGACAGGACGAAGGAGGAGAGAGCCAGGGCAGCAGAGGCAAGGAGGAAGCACAGGGAGGGAGAAGCAAACCAGGAAATCACAGCCCCCAACACAACAGTCCTAGAGACAAGAGGCGAACCCAAAACCAGCATCCCAGCAACACCAGAGGGGAGGGCAACCCCACCACTCCCCTCTGCATAGAAACCATCCCTTCCCCTCACCCTACCTGCCCCCACCCAACCCTCCCACCCCATTCTTACCCTGTCATCCCTTCCCCATTCCCATCATGTCCCCCCTCCCACCTTTCCCCCCTCCCCCTTCATCCCATACCCTCCCTATCCCTCCTCCCCCCTCACCCCGTATGCTCCATGTCCCCCTTATCTCCTTAACCCACACCCTACCTGTCCCCCCTTCCATGAAACCCCCACCCCTCACCCCAAACTCCCCTGAAACCCTGCAAACCACCTCACAGATCATCTCACCCACTGAAAAGCTTCCCACACCAGCAGAATGCTCGCCAAGAAAGGGACAAGAAAATGAACTGAAGAAAGTGAGCTTCAAGGTAATGTTCACTAACATAGATGGAATTACTAATAAAACAAGTGAACTCAGAGAATGGGCACTAGAAGAAAACCCAGACATAATAGCACTCACAGAAACAAAGCTAACAAACACCATAACAAACGCAGTGTTTCCACAGGGCTACTATGTAGTGAGGAAAGAGAGAGAAGGGAGAGGAGGAGGTGGTGTAGCTTTGCTACTAAGAGAAGGTTGGAGTTTCGAAGAGATGGTAATTCAGAACTGTGAAGGTTTCAGTGACTACATATCAGGCACCATAGCAACTGGAGGACAGAAAATTATAGTAGTAGTCATATATAACCCCCCACCGAATGTCAGAAGACCCAGACAGGAATATGATAGAAACAACTTGGCCACCATCAATATAATAGAGAGAGCAGCTTCTGTGGCTAGCAGGAACGGATCCAGGCTACAAATCATGGGAGACTTTAACCATGGAAAGATAGATTGGGGGAACAGAGACCCACATGGAGGCTCAGATACATGGAGAGCTAAGCTGCTGGATGTGGCAACAAGAAACTTTCTAAGTCAACACGTCAAGGGACCGACAAGAACGAGAGGAGGGGATGAACCAGCCTTGCTTGATCTGATATTTACCCTAAATGAGTCGGATATAAGGGAAGTTAAGTTGGAAGCCCCCTTGGGAATGAGTGATCATAGTGTATTGAGCTTTGAGTACCTGGTTGAGCTAGGAATTATCACCCCCAAAAAAGAACTGGGAAACAAAGGGCTGGCGTACCGAAAGGGAAACTACGAGGAGATGAATAAATTCCTATGGGATATACATTGGGACACAGAACTCGGAACTAAGTCTGTACAAGACATGATGGACTATGTCACCCAAAAATGTCAGGAGGCTGTAAGCAGGTTTGTCCCAGCCCAACAGGAAAAAACAGAGAAGCAAAGGAAGAATCCGTGGTTTAATAGGGAATGTATGAAAGCAAAGGAGCTGAACAAAAGGGCATGGAGGAACTTCCGTAATAACAGAACACCAGAAAGTAGAGAGAGATACCAGAGAACCAGGAACGAGTATGTTAGTGTGAGAAGAGCAGCTGAGAAAAGGTATGAAAATGATATAGCTAATAAAGCCAAGACCGAACCAAAGCTACTACACAGTCACATCAGGAGAAAGACAACAGTGAAGGAACAGGTGATGAAACTTAGGGTGGGCGAGGACAGGTACACAGAGAATGACAAAGAGATGTGTGAAGAACTCAACAAAAGGTTCCAGGAGGTCTTTACAATAGAACAGGGAGAAGTCACGGTGCTAGGAGAGGTGGCAGCAAACCAGGTGACCTTGGAAAGGTTCGAAATTACAAGAGATGAGGTCAAGAAGCACCTATTGGAGCTGGATGTGAGAAAAGCTGTTGGGCCGGATGGAATCTCACCAGGGGTATTGAAAGAGTGTGCAGGAGCACTTATCTTGCCACTCTCCATAGTGTATAGTAGGTCACTGGAAACGGGAGACCTACCAGAAGTATGGAAGACTGCTAATGTAGTACCAATATTTAAAAAGGGTGACAGACAAGAGGCACTGAACTACAGGCCAGTGTCCTTAACTTGTATACCATGCAAGGTGATGGAGAAGATTGTGAGAAAAAACCTAGTAACACATCTGGAGAGAAGAGACTTCGTGACAACCCATCAACATGGGTTCAGGGAGGGTAAATCTTGCCTTACAGGCTTGATAGAATTCTATGATCAGGTGACAAAGATTAAGCAAGAAAGAGAAGGATGGGCGGACTGCATTTTTTTGGACTGTCGGAAAGCCTTTGACACAGTACCCCATAAAAGGTTGATGCATAAGCTGGAGAAACAGGCAGGAGTAACTGGTAGGGCGCTCCAGTGGATAAGGGAGTACCTAAGCAATAGGAAGCAGAGAGTTATAGTGAGGGGTGAGACCTCAGAATGGCGGGAAGTCACCAGTGGAGTCCCACAGGGCTCAGTGCTTGGACCTATCCTGTTTCTGATAGACGTAAATGATCTCCCAGAGGGTATAGACTCATTCCTCTCAATGTTTGCTGACGACGCCAAAATTATGAGAAGGATTAAGACAGAGGAGGACAGCTTGAGGCTTCAAGAAGACCTGGACAAGCTGCAGGAATGGTCGAACAAATGGATGTTAGAGTTTAACCCAAGCAAATGTAATGTAATGAAGATAGGAGTAGGAAGCAGGAGACCAGATACAAGGTATCACTTGGGAGATGAAATACTTCAAGAGTCAGAGAGAGAGAAAGACCTGGGGGTTGATATCACGCCAGACCTGTCCCCTGAAGCTCATATCAAGAGGATAACATCAGCAGCATATGCCAGGTTGGCTAACATAAGAACGGCCTTTAGAAACTTGTGTAAGGAATCTTTCAGAACATTATATACCACATATGTCAGACCAATCCTGGAGTATGCGGCTCCAGCATGGAGTCCATATCTAGTCAAGCATAAGAGTAAAGTGGAAAAGGTTCAAAGGTTTGCCACCTGACTAGTACCCGAGCTGAGAGGTATGAGCTACGAGGAGAGACTACGGGAATTGAACCTCACTTCGTTGGAAGACAGATGAGTTAGGGGGGACATGATCACCACATTCAAGATTCTCAAGGGAATCGACAGGGTTGATAAAGATAGGCTATTTAACACAAGGGGCACACGCACTAGGGGACACAGGTGGAAACTGAGTGCCCAAATGAGCCACAGAGATATTAGAAAGAACTTTTTTAGTGTCAGAGTGGTTGACAAATGGAATGCATTAGGAAGCAATGTGGTGGAGGCTGACTCCATACACAGTTTCAAGTGTAGATATGATAGAGCCCAATAGGCTCAGGAACCTGTACAGTTGTTGATTGACGGTTGAGAGGCGGGACCAAAGAGCCAGAGCTCAACCCCCGCAAGCACAACTAGGTGAGTACAGAGGGGGCGAGGGGGCCTCGTAGCCTGGTGGATAGCGCGCAGGACTCGTAATTCTGTGGCGCGGGTTCGATTCCCGCACGAGGCAGAAACAAATGGGCAAAGTTTCTTTCACCCTGAATGCCCCTGTTACCTAGCAGTAAATAGGTACCTGGGAGTTAGTTAGCTGTCACGGGCTGCTTCCTGGGGTGTGTGTTTGTGGTGTGGAAAAAAAGTAGTTAGTAAACAGTTGATTGACAGTTGAGAGGAGGGCCGAAAGAGCAAAGCTCAACCCCCGCAAACACAACTAGGTGAATACACACACCAGGAAGCAGCCCATGTCAGCTGACCAACTCCCAGGTACCTATTTACTGCTAGGGAGCCGGTCGGCCGAGCGGAAAACACGCTGGACTTGTGATCCTGTGGTCCTGGGTTCGATCCCAGGCGCCGGCGAGAATCATTGGGCAAAGTTTCTTTCACCCTATGCCCCTGTTACCTAGCAGTAAAATAGGTACCTGGGTGTTAGTCAGCTGTCACGGGCTGCTTCCTTGGGGGTGGAGGCCTGGTCGAGGACCGGCCCGCGGAGACACTAAAAAAGCCCCGAAATCATCTCAAGATAACCTCAAGATAGGTAACAAGGGCATAGGGTGAAAGAAACTCCGCCCAATGATTCTCGCCGGCGCCTGGGATCGAACCCGGGACCACAGGATCACAAATCCAGCGTGTTGTCCGCTCGACCGGCCGGCCCCCGGCCGAGCGGGGGCCGGGGAGCTCCCGTGTGGCTTGATCATCACTGTAACCCTTAATTAAGAACATAAGAACATAAGAACATAAGAACAAAGGTAACTGCAGAAGGCCTATTGGCCCATACGAGGCAGCTCCTATTCTATAACCACCCAATCCCACTCATATACTTGTCCAACCCGTGCTTGAAACAATCGAGGGACCCCACCTCCACAATGTTACGCGGCAATTGGTTCCACAAATCAACAACCCTGTTACTGAACCAGTATTTACCCAAGTCTTTCCTAAATCTAAACTTATCCAATTTATACCCATTGTTTCGTGTTCTGTCCTGTGTTGATACTTTTAATACCCTATTAATATCCCCCCGGTTATGTCCATTCATCCACTTGTAAACCTCTATCATGTCACCCCTAACTCTTCGCCTTTCCAGTGAATGCAACTTAAGCTTTGTTAATCTTTCTTCATATGAAAGATTTCTAATTTGGGGAATTAACTTAGTCATCCTACGCTGGACACGTTCAAGTGAATTTATATCCATTCTATAATATGGCGACCAAAACTGAACTGCATAATCTAAATGGGGCCTAACTAGAGCAAGATATAGCTTGAGAACCACACCAGGTATCTTGTTACTAACGCTGCGATTAATAAATCCAAGTGTCCGATTTGCCTTATTACGAACATTTATGCATTGATCCTTTTGTTTTAAATTCTTACTAATCATAACTCCCAGATCCCTTTCGCAATCCGACTTCGCAATCACAACACCATCTAGCTCGTATCTTCTAACTCTATCATCATTACCTAACCTCAGAACTTTACATTTATCAGCATTAAACTGCATCTGCCAATCCTTTGACCATTTCAAAACCCTATCTAGATCAACTTGAAGTGATAGTGAGTCCTCCTCCGAATTAATTTCCCTACCGATTTTCGTATCATCGGCAAATTTGCAAATGTTGCTACTCAAACCTGAATCTAAATCATTTATATATATTATAAACAACAGAGGTCCCAGGACAGAGCCTTGAGGCACTCCACTTACAACATTTTCCCACTCTGACTTGATTCCATTTATACTAACTCTCTGTTTCCTTTGGTATAGCCATGCCCTAATCCAGCTTAATATAGCACCCCCAATACCATGAGACTCTATCTTTTTAATCAGTCTTTCATGTGGCACTGTATCAAAAGCTGTGCTAAAGTCAAGGTATACAACATCGCAATCCTTACCACTATCAACTGCCTCAACAATGCTAGAATAAAAAGATAACAAATTTGTTAAACATGAACGGCCATTTATAAAACCATGTTGCGACTCAATTATTAATTTATGTTTTTCAAGATGAAGACGAATTTTATTTGCTATTATAGATTCGAGTAACTTTCCCACAATAGACGTTAGGCTAATTGGTCGATAGTTAGACGCAAGTGATCTATCTCCTTTCTTAAAAACTGGTATCACATTAGCAACTTTCCAAAACTCTGGCACTCTGCCTGACTCTATTGATTTATTAAATATGGTTGACAGTGGGTCACAAAGCTCCTCTCCTCTTAAGTGGCAATCTGTAATGTAAAGCCTATATCACCCATTCATTGATACATCCTCATGTCCTCCTTCGTTGTAGCCTTGTATCACTCGTATGATCCTCTATGTTATAGCCCCTTATATTACTCGTATGATCCTCTATGTTATAGCCCCTTATATTACTCGTATGATCCTCTATGTTATAGCCCCTTATATTACTCGTATGATCCTCTATGTTATAGCCCCTTATATTACTCGTATGATCCTCTATGTTATAGCCCCTTATATTACTCGTATGATCCTCTATGTTATAGCCCCTTATATTACTCGTATGATCCTCTATGTTATAGCCCCTTATATTACTCGTATGATCCTCTATGTTATAGCCCCTTATATTACTCGTATGATCCTCTATGTTATAGCCCCTTATATTACTCGTATGATCCTCTATGTTATAGCCCCTTATATTACTCGTATGATCCTCTATGTTATAGCCCCTTATATTACTCGTATGATCCTCTATGTTATAGCCCCTTATATCACTCGTATGATCCTCTACGTTATAGCCCCTTATATCACTCGTATGATCCTCTACGTTATAGCCCCTTATATTACTCGTATGATCCTCTACGTTGTAACACTTTATGCTCCTCTATATTGTAACCCCTGTATGCTCCTCTTTATTGTAACCCCTGTATGCTCCCTTTATTGTAACCCCTGTATGCTCCTCTATATTGTAACCCCTGTATGCTCCTCTTTATTGTAACCCCTGTATGCTCCTCTTTATTGTAACCCCTGTATGCTCCTCTATATTGTAACCCCTGTATGCTCCCTCTTTATTGTAACCCCTGTATGCTCCCCTTTATTGTAACCCCTGTATGCTCCCTTTATTGTAACCCCTGTATGCTCCCCTTTATTGTAACCCCTGTATGCTCCCCTGTATTGTAACCCCTGTATGCTCCCTCTTTATTGTAACCCCTGTATGCTCCTCTTTATTGTAACCCCTGTATGCTCCCCTTTATTGTAACCCCTGTATGCTCCCCTGTATTGTAACCCCTGTATGCTCCCCTGTATTGTAACCCCTGTATGCTCCCCTGTATTGTAACCCCTGTATTGTAACCCCTGTATGCTCCCCTGTATTGTAACAAATCTTAGTGTAAACTTTAGAAGTCAACCCTCTTTTAGCCCTTTCATTGTAACACTTTTCTTTAGCCGTTGTGTGATTCCTTCATTATAAATCGTGTGTGAGAAAGAGGTACTTGAGGAGTGAGGGTTAGGGATAAAGCGAGGGCCGGAGGTGGAGGAGGAGGAATAAGAGGAACATGAAGGTCGTGGGGAAGAGGCGGAAGGAAAGGCAGGAAGATAAGACGGTAGAGGTGAGTGTGTGATAAGAGGTTCACAGCAGCCTTGTAAGTATCAGGCGGGGTCTATAATGTACTGCAGGTGTCGGGACGTCTCAGGGCCGCCTTATCACAGTGACGAGGGTATACTCAGGTGGGCAGGTGCTGTATCTTGCTTCCCGTTATGTCTCAATCTAATGTTACGTGGCGGATACACACACATATATATATATATATATATATATATATATATATATATATATATATATATATATATATATATATTATATATATATATATATATATAAGAACATAAGAACAAAGGCAACTGCAGAAGGCCTATTGGCCCATACGAGGCAGCTCCTATTTATAACCACCCAATCCCACTCATATACATGTCCAACCCATGCTTGAAACAATCGAGGGACCCCACCTCCACAATGTTACGCGGCAATTGGTTCCACAAATCAACAACCCTGTTACTGAACCAGTATTTACCCAAGTCTTTCCTAAATCTAAACTTATCCAATTTATATCCATTGTTTCGTGTTCTGTCTTGTGTTGATACTTTTAATACCCTATTAATATCCCCCCGGTTATGTCCATTCACCCACTTGTAAACCTCTATCATGTCAACCCTAACTCTTCGCCTTTCCAGTGAATGCAACTTAAGCTTTGTTAATCTTTCTTCATATGAAAGATTTCTAATTTGGGGAATTAACTTAGTCATCCTACGATGGACACGTTCAAGGGAATTTATATCCATTCTATAATACGGCGACCAAAACTGAACTGCATAATCTAAATGGGGCCTAACTAGAGCAAGATATAGCTTGAGAACCACACCAGGTGTCTTGTTACTAAAGCTGCTATTAATAAATCCAAGTGTCCGATTTGCCTTATTACGAACATTTATGCATTGATCCTTTTGTTTTAAATTCTTACTAATCATAACTCCCAGATCCCTTTCGCAATTCGACTTCGCAATCTCAACACCATCTAGCTCGTATCTTGTAACCCTATCATCATTACCTAACCTCAGAACTTTACATTTATCAGCTTTAAACTGCATCTGCCAATCCTTCGACCATTTCAAAACCCTATCTAGATCAACTTGAAGTGATAGTGAGTCCTCCTCCGAATTAATTTCCTTACCGATTTTCGTATCATCGGCAAATTTGCAAATGTTGCTACTCAAACCTGAATCTAAATCATTTATATATATTATAAACAACAGAGGTCCCAGGACAGAGCCTTGAGGCACCCCACTTACAACATTTTCCCACTCTGACTTGACTCCATATACTAACTCTCTGTTTTCTTTGGTATAGCCATGCCCTAATCCAGCTTAATATAGCACCCCCAATACCATGAGACTATCTTTTTAATCAGTCTTTCATGTGGCACTGTATCAAAAGCTTTGCTAAAGTCAAGGTACACAACATCGCAATCCTTACCACTATCAACTGCCTCAACAATGCTAGAATAAAAAGATAACAAATTTGTTAAACATGAACGGCCATTTATAAAACCATGTTGCGACTTAATTATTAATTTATGTTTTTCAAGATGAAGACGAATTATATTTGCTATTATAGATTCGAGTAACTTTCCCACAATAGACTTACCACTTGATAGTGGTAAGGATTGTGATGTTGTGTACCTTGACTTTAGCAAAGCTTTTGATACAGTGCCACATGAAAGACTGATTAAAAAGATAGAGGCTCATGGTATTGGGGGTGCTATATTAAGCTGGATTAGGGCATGGCTATACCAAAGAAAACAGAGTTAGTATATGGAGTCAAGTCAGAGTGGGAAAATGTTGTAAGTGGGGTGCCTCAAGGCTCTGTCCTGGGACCTCTGTTGTTTATAATATATATAAATGATTTAGATTCAGGTTTGAGTAGCAACAATTGCAAATTTGCCGATGATACGAAAATCGGTAGGGAAATTCGTACAACTGGTTAGAAATGTTAAAAAAGAGATAAGGAAAGCAAAAAGAAACTATGAAGTTCGCATAGCAGGGCAAGCAAAGACAAATCCTAAAGGGTTTTTTCAGTTATATCGTACTAAGACTAGGGAAAGGATAGGTCCATTAAAAACTGAGACAGGTCAAATAACAGATAGTGATGAAGAGATGAGTAGTATTTTTAATAAATATTTTGTATCTGTATTTACTAAAGAGGAACTTAACAATATGCCTTCAGCCGAACAAGTCTATGTGGGTGGGGACGAGGACAGGTTGACGAGTTTAACAGTTACCAGGGAGGATGTTCTTAAACAAATAGTAAAACTCAAACCAAACAAATCCCCAGGGCCGGATGAAGTGTTTGCCAGGGTGCTTAAAGAATGCAAAGAGGAGCTTTGTGACCCACTGTCAACCATATTTAATAAATCAATAGAGTCAGGCAGAGTGCCAGAGTTTTGGAAAGTTGCTAATGTGATACCAGTTTTTAAGAAAGGAGATAGATCACTTGCGTCTAACTATCGACCAATTAGCCTAACGTCTATTGTGGGAAAGTTACTCGAATCTATAATAGCAAATAAAATTCGTCTTCATCTTGAAAAACATAAATTAATAATTGAGTCGCAACATGGTTTTATAAATGGCCGTTCATGTTTAACAATTTTGTTATCTTTTTATTCTAGCATTATTGAGGCAGTTGATAGTGGTAAGGATTGCGATGTTGTATACCTTGACTTTAGCAAAGCTTTTGATACAGTGCCACATGAAAGACTGATTAAAAAGATAGAGTCTCATGGTATTGGGGGTGCTATATTAAGCTGGATTAGGGCATGGCTATACCAAAGGAAACAGAGAGTTAGTATAAATGGAATCAAGTCAGAGTGGGAAAATGTTGTAAGTGGAGTGCCTCAAGGCTCTGTCCTGGGACCTCTGTTGTTTATAATATATATAAATGATTTAGATTCAGGTTTGAGTAGCAACATTTGCAAATTTGCCGATGATACGAAAATCGGTAGGGAAATTAATTCGGAGGAGGACTCACTATCACTTCAAGTTGATCTACATAGGGTTTTGAAATGGTCAAAGGATTGGCAGATGCAGTTTAATGCTGATAAATGTAAAGTTCTGAGGTTAGGTAATGATGATAGAGTTACAAGATACGAGCTAGATGGTGTTGTGATTGCGAAGTCGGATTGCGAAAGGGATCTGGGAGTTATGATTAGTAAGAATTTAAAACAAAAGGATCAATGCATAAATGTTCGTAATAAGGCAAATCGGACACTTGGATTTATTAATCGCAGCGTTAGTAACAAGACACCTGGTGTGGTTCTCAAGCTATATCTTGCTCTAGTTAGGCCCCATTTAGATTATGCAGTTCAGTTTTGGTCGCCATATTATAGAATGGATATAAATTCACTTGAACGTGTCCAGCGTAGGATGACTAAGTTAATTCCCCAAATTAGAAATCTTTCATATGAAGAAAGATTAACAAAGCTTAAGTTGCATTCACTGGAAAGGCGAAGAGTTAGGGGTGACATGATAGAGGTTTACAAGTGGATGAATGGACATAACCGGGGGGATATTAATAGGGTATTAAAAGTATCAACACAGGACAGAACACGAAACAATGGGTATGAATTGGATAAGTTTAGATTTAGGAAAGACTTGGGTAAATACTGGTTCAGTAACAGGGTTGTTGATTTGTGGAACCAATTGCCGCGTAACATTGTGGAGGTGGGGTCCCTCGATTGTTTCAAGCACGGGTTGGACAAGTATATGAGTGGGATTGGGTGGTTATAGAATAGGAGCTGCCTCGTATGGGCCAATAGGCCTTCTGCAGTTACCTTTGTTCTTATGTTCTTAATTAATTCGGAGGAGGACTTACTATCACTTCAAGTTGATCTAGATAGGGTTTTGAAATGGTCAAAGGATTGGCAGATGCAGTTTATTGCTGATAAATGTAAAGTTCTGAGGCTAGGTAATGATGATAGAGTTACAAGATACGAGCTAGATGGTGTTGAGATTGCGAAAGGGATCTGGGAGTTATGATTAGTAAGAATTTAAAACAAAAGGATCAGTGCATAAATGTTCGTAATAAGGCAAATCGGACACTTGGATTTATTAATCGCAGCGTTAGTAACAAGACACCTGGTGTGGTTCTCAAGCTATATCTTGCTCTAGTTAGGCCCCATTTAGATTATGCAGTTCAGTTTTGGTCGCCATATTATAGAATGGATATAAATTCACTTGAACGTGTCCAGCGCAGGATGACTAAGTTAATTCCCCAAATTAGAAATCTTTCATATGAAGAAAGATTAACAAAGCTTAAGTTGCATTCACTGGAAAGGCGAAGAGTTAGGGGTGACATGATAGAGGTTTACAAGTGGGTGAATGGACATAACAAAGGGTATTAAAATATTAAAAGGGTATTAAAAGTATCAACACAAGACAGAACACGAAACAATGGGTATAAATTGGATAAGTTTAGATTTAGGAAAGACTTGGGTAAATGATGAGTCACAATAACGTGGCTGAAGTATGTTGACCAGACCACACACTAGAAGTTGAAGGGAGGACGACGTTTCAGTCCGTCCTGGACCATTCTCAAGTCGATTGTATCACAATCGACTTGAGAATGGTCCAGGACGGACCGAAACGTCGTCGTCCCTTCAACTTCTAGTTTGTGGTCTGGTCAACTTGGGTAAATACTGGTTCAGTAACAGGGTTGTTGATTTGTGGAACCAATTACCGCATAACGTGGTGGAGGTGGGGTCCCTCGATTGTTTCAAGCGCGGGTTGGACAAGTATATGAGTGGGATTGGGTGGTTATAAATAGGAGCTGCCTCGTATGGGCCAATAGGCCTTCTGCAGTTGCCTTTATTCTTATGTTCTTATAGACGTTAGGCTAATTTATTCGATAGTTAGATGCAAGTGATCTATCTCCTTTCTTAAAAACTGGTATCACATTAGCAACATTCCAAAACTCTGGCACTCTGCCTGACTCTATTGATTTATTAAATATGGTTGACAGTGGGTCACAAAGCTTCTCTTTGCATTCTTTAAGCACCCTGGCAAACACTTCATCCGGCCCTGGGGATTTGTTTGGTTTGAGTTTTACTATTTGTTTAAGAACATCCTCCCTGGTAACTGCTAAACTCGTCAACCTGTCCTCGTCCCCACCCACATAGACTTGTTCGGCTGAAGGCATATTGTTAAGTTCCTCTTTAGTAAATACAGATAAGAAATATTTATTAAAAATACTACTCATCTCTTCATCACTATCTGTTATTTGACCTGTCTCAGTTTTTAATGGACCTATCCTTTCCCTAGTCTTAGTACGATATAACTGAAAAAACCCTTTAGAATTTGTCTTTGCTTGCCCTGCTATGCGAACTTCATAGTTTCCTTTTGCTTTCCTTATCTATTTCTTAACATTTCTAACCAGTAGTACGAATTCCTGTTCTAAAGTGACCTCCCCATTTTTAATCCTTTTGTACCAAGCTCTCTTTTTACCTATATATTAATTCTTCAAATTCTTTGTTATCCACTTTGGGTCATTAGTATTCGATCTATTCAATTTGTATGGTATACTACGTTCCTGTGCTTTGTTTAGAATATTCGTAAATAAGTTATATATTGAATCCACATCGAAATCCTCATTTACGTCACCTATCGCTGGGTTCATGTCTCGCTCCAAGACCGGCCCCCACCCCATACCCAAGACTTTCCAATCAATTTGACCCAAAAAATTTCTTAGGCTATTAAAATCAGCTTTTCGAAAATCTGGCACTTTAACAGAATTTTCTCCTACAGGTCTATGCCATTCTATGCTAAATCTGATTTCTTTGTGATCACTGTTCCCTAGCTCACTCCCTATTTCGATGTCATTAATTTGTGTTTCCCTGTTAGTTAACACTAAATCTAAAATATTATTTTCCCGTGTTGGTTCCTTAATGTGTTGCGCAAGAAAGCAATCGTCAATTAATTCTAGAAAATCTTCTGCTTCACTATTCCCTGTTTTGTTCAACCAGTTTATTCCACTAAAATTAAAGTCACCCATGACGTAAATACTGTTAGATCTAGATGCCCTAGATATTTCATCCCATAGATGCTTTGCTTCCATTCTGTCTAAATTTGGTGGCCTATATATAACTCCTATTATAATATTATTTGCTTTTTCGTATAATTCTATCCAAATAGTTTCTGTGTGTGGCTCAGTTTTGATTCCCTCTTTGAGACTACATTTCAAATTGTCCCTAACATATATGGCTACTCCCCCTCCTCGTCTAATATATCTATCTGTGTGAAATAGTTTAAATCCATTTATTTGATATTCAGCTAATAGTTCTCTATTTTCTACATTCATCCACGTTTCGGTAAGTGCAATAATATCTATTTTTTCTGTGCAGACAAGAGCATATATTTCGTTAATTTTATTTCTTAAACTTTTACTGTTAGTGTAATATACCCTAAGTGAATTGTTATTTTGAGGCCCTTCTCTTTCCCTGATCATTTTGCCAATTCCTTTCTCCCACAAACACATACTTTTATTATCTCCTTCCTCCAAATCAATTCCCATACCTCTATCTACTAACAGTTTAAACCCAAACAAACACCTCTAACCACTTCTTCCAACGAGTTCGCAACAGCAACAACCCCAGCTCTCGATAGATGCACCCCATCACGAGCATACATTTCATTTCTTCCATAGAAGTGTTCCCAGTTGTCTATGAAAGATATTGCATTTGATTTGCAATATCTTTCCAGCCGGCAATTGACACCAATTGCCCTCGACATCCATTCATTTCCCACTCCCGTTCTTGGAAGAATGCCACATATGATCGGGATTCCTCCCTTGCTCTTAACTAATTCAATTGCTGTCCTGAATCCCTGTATTAGTTCCTCACTCCTAACTCGTCCAACATCATTACCCCCTGCACTAATACAAATAATGGGTTTGTTCCCATTTCCTGTCATAATATCATTCATGTTTCCAACAATATCACCAATTCCAGCTCCCAGATAGCAAACCCTTAACCTGTTCCCCCTATCTCTGGCACAAAACGTTCTGTCTAAATACCTCACCTGGGAATCTCCCACAACCAAAATTCGCTTCGATTCTCCCTTTTCCTTTCGAGCAGTTTGAGGGACCTGCGCTTCAATGCTCCTCATTACTTTGTCTTTGCCACCTCATTGAACAACAGGTTCAACACAGCACTCGTCCTCTAATACGTCAAATGCGTTAAAAGTCCTTAGGTGTAGGCTATTAGTTGTCGGTTTTGCCAAGGTCTTCTTAAGACCCCTGTCTTTCACAACTTGCCAAGACGAGGACTTCTTAATACTGGTCCCGTCAGTCCTTCTTAATGAGGTCCCGTCAACACTGGCCTCCTCCTTCGTTTCCTCCCGAAGTCTCAGCCGTCGTACCTCCTCCTTCGTTTCCTCCCGAAGTCTCAGCCGTCGTACCTCCTCCCGCAGGGAATCAATCTCTGCTCTCAGAGCTCCTACCAGACTCACCAAATCCTTCACTAATCCTTCCACTATTGCAATAATAATGTTATTAGAATCGGAGCTCCAGCTAACACAACCTCTCATTGTGACTGCACCTGACTGACTGATTATATATATATATATATATATTATATATATATATGCAAACAAGCCTGAATGGTCCCCAGGACTATATACAACTGAAAACTCACACCCCAGAAGTGACTCGAACCCATACTCCCAGGTGCAACGCAACTGGTATGTACAGGGACGCCTTAATCCGCTTGACCATCATGACCGGACATAAGGAAGTGATAGCCGAGGCTATTTGAACCACTTCCCCGCCGGCACTCGGATGGTAATCTTGGGCATAGCATTTTATCAAATCACCTCATTCTTTGGGGCACACGTGAGGAACACAAATGCAAACAAGCCTGAATGGTCCCCAGGACTATATACAACTGAAAACTCACACCCCAGAAGTGACTCGAACCCATACTCCCAGGAGCAACGCAACTGGTATGTACAGGGACGCCTTAATCCGCTTGACCATCGTGTGCCCCAAAGAATGAGGTGATTTGATAAAATGCTATGCCCAAGATTACCATCTAAGTGCCGGCGGGGAAGTGGTTCAAATAGCCTCGGCTATCACTTCCTTATGTCCGGTCGTGATGGTCAAGCGGATTAAGGCGTTCCTGTACATACCAGTTGCGTTGCTCCTGGGAGTATGGGTTCGAGTCACTTCTGGGGTGTGAGTTTTCAGTTGTATATAGTCCTGGGGACCATTCAGGCTTGTTTGCATATATATATATAATATATATATATATTATATATATATATATATATATATATATATTATATACATATATATATACATACATATATATACATATATATATATATATATATATATATATATATATATATATATATATATATATGTCTCATTGAATTTGACCGCATATTCTGTATTTACTATCTTCTGATGTAGGGCTTCTATCCCTCTAACTATTTTCTTAGCATCAGAGCTTAGCTGAAAGAGGAGTTTTCCAAAACTCATTTTCGTAATTTCAAGGTGAAGAAAAAAGTGAATTACTATAGAATGCATTACACTTATCCATACAATTTGCACAACGTTTCGAAACTCCATGGTTCATTCTCAAGTGAAACGAATTTACAGAACTGGTTGATTTATTCCCGCACTGGGTCAGGTGATAAGACAATAAGGTAAAAACGTGGGGGATACATAAGGGATAAATGGGGGATGAAGCATATAAGAACATAAGAATAAAGTTAACTGCGGAAGGCCTATTGGCCCATACGAGGCAGCTCCTATCTACATACAAAGATTAATCAAGTGTAATTGGCCTGTTATGTTGAACAGTGTCTTCTGTGTTCGCATCGTTATGTTCTGGTCTTGTCCTTACTCTCATGGTGGGTAGATTAAATAGTTCCGTGATTTGAGTGTTCATGGTAGGTTGTTCTATTCTTATGTGAATTGCTTCAAGAATTTGTAATCTTCTTGCATCTTGGGTTTTGTCTATTATACAGGTATTTTTGTTCAACATTTCTCTTGTTAGGGTGATGTCATGGGCTTGTCTCACGTGATTCCTGGGGGCACCGGATTGAAGATGGCATGTCAAACGCCTCGTCAGCTTGGTCGACGTCATACCTATGTACTTAGATTGAAGGTTACATCCTTCGTGGGGGTAAGTGTACATGTATACAACGCTTGACTGCTGTAAAGGGTTCTCCGTCGGCTTCGGGCTGTTTTTGATAAGGAGTTTGGAAGTCTTCTTGGTTTTATAGAATATTATCAGGTTTATGTTTTGGTTAGGAGTAATGCTTTTTACTCCTTTACGGATTATTTCTTTCATTATTCTTTCCTCTTTTATATGTTCACTGTGCATGGTTGATTTGTAATATAATTTTATTGGAGGTATTGTGGTTTCTGTTCTAGGTTCAGGATTATACCATCGGTCCAAGTGTCTTCTTATAGCAGCGTTTATTTCTGCGTTGCTATATCCGTTGTTCACCAATACCTGAGTTATTCTTTCAAACTCTCTACTCACGTTGCTCCATTCGGAATAGTGGGTAAGCGCTCGACGAATATAAGCATTGAGAACACTGGCTTTGTATCTTTGGGGCACTCACTTCTACCGTTCAGGCATAATCCTAAGTTGGTGGGCTTGGTATATACGTTGGTGCTTAAAGAGATTCCTGTATTTGTTATTAGTACATCCAAGAATGGCAGACTGTTATTTTCACTATTTTCATGTGTAAATCGGAGTACTGACTCTCTCTCTCTCTAGATGGCTTTTAAGATCAATTAGTTCATCTGAGTCTTTTACTATGATGAATATGTCATCTGCATAACGGCAATACAGTTGGTTTTTGTCTGCTACTGAAGACTCTGTCTTCGATGGTTCCCATATAAAAATTAGCAAATTAAACTCCTAAGGGGAAGCCCATTGCTACTCCGTCTATTTGTAGATACATGTCTCCTTGTGGACTGATGAAAGGGGCTTCCTTTGTACATGCTTGGAGAAGACTCTTCAAGTGTGGCTCAGGTATGTCTAATTTGGGAGCTCTCGTCTCTGTATACTCTGTCCAGGATCATTCCTATGGTTGTTTCGACTGGGACGTTGGTAAATAGGGATTCAACGTCCAGGGAAGAAATGACTTCATCAGGCTGAGTAGATTTGATTAGTTCCAGGAAATCTGCTGATAATTGTTGTACATATTAGCCAGAACTCACTTCTTGGCCTACTATGCAAGGCCCGATTTGCCTAATAGGCCGAGTGATTTTCTTTATTTTCATCTAATTGTTTCAAATTACTTTATTTGAAATATTATCATTATATTATATTAGGAACATAAATTATTGACTTAGTTATGTTAGTTTAGGTTAGGTTAAGATAGGTTTGGTTAGGTTAGGTAGGGTAGGTTAGGTTCGGTTATATATCTATGTCAGTTTTGTGGGGAAAACTCCAGGCAGCTATTCACTTTTTTAAATTGACTTTAATAAGATAAATTTTATCTTATTTATTTTATTTGTAAGTAAGAAATTAATTGAGTGAACTGTATGTACTTGATTAAACTGCCTGAAATTATCTCACATAGTTGGGGGACAATTTGTAGCTTAAACCACTTTGAGATGCTCATTCTTAAACCACAAATTGTTTACCATTCAATATATAATTATATCATACCACATATGGTGGTCTAATCTACTAGTAATAATTACTAATTATGAATACTAATACTACTATAACTAAAGAGGTCTTAGCTGTTCCTGTAGTAGGGGCCTGCTAAGGCTGTGTAATTGTAGCATCAAGATGGGTGTACTCACCTAATTGTACTCGCCTAATTGTGCTTGCGGGGGTTGAGCCTCTGAGCGTCACGTAATGGCGGCTGTGGAGGCTACAAGCCCTGGGATACAGCTAAGTAAATTATGTGTAAGGCTCAACTGTCTGCTCTGCTTCTTGCTACTCCAAATCACAATTTACCTGTATGGGATGCAAAGAATTAATAAAAGTTTCCTAAACATATAATTACAGGTATGACATGGAATATGAGGTTGTTAAATGGGGTACACGTACTTCTTGTTTTGGGGTTTTCATGCTTATAACCGGCTATGTTTTAAATGATAAAAATGTGTACACAAATTAATCAAATACAGTATACTTGGTAAGCCGGATACAGGATTCCTCTAGTTGTAGTAGTGGTGTTGTCGTGGTAGCTTTCTTGGGACAGAGTAAGTCTATCCAAGGTGACAAGTATCACAACACACAGGAGCACTCACTTTGTTTTTGTTGTGTGTGGAGACGCTGCCTCCCTCTGTTCTGTGGTTCTACTTCTGAACTTAAATTTACATTAACAAGGGAGTCAAGCTATATTTTGATGTTAGTAATTATATTCAGTCTTATTGAATGCTTTTTTATTATATTTAGACACGAGACTGCTACATAAACAGTATTTAGATAATGTAAATATGCGGGTTGTCTTTGACGTCACGGAGTCACCCATTCTCTATTCTCAAGGGGATACTATGTTATTAAGTGTGTCGGCTTTCCGACATAATTACGGGGAGGAAGAACACGGGTTGAAGTCCCGGAAAGGACTGCGATCACTTTATTCTTCTCCTTCTGAATTATGATGTTGCTTTAATTTGAGTTTACATTGTTGTGCTGCAGTGCTTTGGGGAAGTATGTCCCGTACTGGCCTATCGGGTGCTGGAAGTCGTTGAACGTCTTCTTTTCTTGCCCGTTCTAAAGGAACTAATTTCTCTAATGTTTTGAGAGTAGTGTTGCCTCGGCATTTTACTGTCACTATTCTCAAGATGCCCTGGCTGTCTGGAGGAACAGAGACTATTTGACCTATAGGCCACTCTGAGTGTGGTCCATCACTATCCACCAGAACTATGTCACCAGGGTTCAAGTTATTTCTGTTATAGGGGTTGTTTGCCCCGTAATGATACTCCCTTAGAGCTGTAAGGTATTCTCGAGTCCATACGTCATTCCACCGACTTATCACCCCCGATAGATGTTTGAAACGTTGAACCAAATCACTCTCTTGGGCATATGAAGGATCCTCTGGTTTCTCGTCCGTAAGGGACACAAGGGTTTTGAGATGTCTCCCATACATCAGATGAGCTGGACTTAATGGTTCACGCTGCAAAACATCATCAGAGAGGTAGGTAAGTGGTCGGTTATTAACTCGTGCTTCTATCTCTATGACTACTGTTTGGAGCTCCTGTTGGTCAATCTTTTGGCGGTGTAGGGTTTTCCGTAGAGAACGTTTCACCGTACCAATCATGCGTTCATAGAAGCCGCCGTGCCATGGTACTCTGGGAGGTATGAATTTCCATTGGCACTGCCGTTGATTTAGGGCCGTGCGTACCTTTGGGTGTGTCCAGATTTTCCTCAGACATGCTTTTCCTGCCACTAAGTTGGACCCATTGTCTGAGATCATTAACTTAGGACAAAATCTACATGAAGCAAACCTGCGGAAAGCCTGTAAGAATGCTTCGGCACTCATATCGGGAGTCACTTCTAGATGGACTGCCCTCGTTGTGGCACAAGTAAAAAGACAGATATAGGCTTTTACTGGTTTCTTGTCTTTAGTGCCTGACAGTGTTAGTGCTCCTGTGAAATCTACTCCTGTTGTCTCGAAGGGACGAATATGTATGACTCGTTCCTTCGGAAGTGGAGGAGGGCCAGGATATGGACACACTCTGGCATCGTATCTCCGGCAAACAACACCAGGAATTTAATTATTGATTTTACTGTCTGCCTACCTTGGGGTAGCCAGTACTGTTGTCCTAAGTCCGTGAGAGTATCTAATACCCCACCATGCAGAGTGCAGTATTTGTGTATATGGAACACAATTAGTTTGCTTACTATGTGGTGGTAGGGAGCAATATTGGATTTTTTGCTTCCAGATCTATGTCAGCATGCTGTAAGCGTCCTCCGCATCTTATTAAGTTATAATTGTCAGTGTCTAACCAGAGACCCAGATCATTTTGTAGCTTCTTTGGAACATTGTCAAATTCTGTCCCGAATGTGTCTGTCTGAGCTCTTTTGACCCAGTACCTTAGGGCACTAGGAAATTTATGCTTGATTCCTATTTTCTTTAGAAAACCAAATACTACTTGGGTGACACCTATAAGTTTGTTCAGTTCAGAGTACCGAGTGGGATCAATTACCAAAGTCTGAGGTAGTTCTGGGCTCTCAGTGGGAACAATGACATTGGTCACAATGACTTGTGGCTTTTGTTCAGCCCTCGGGAGAGATAGTCAGCTGAATTATCTTTAGTGGGTACATATCTTAGTTTATACCCTGCTGACAACTCTCGTATTTCCTTAACGCGGTTACTCACGTAAGGATTCTTACTGTTATTGTTTTTTACCCACTGTAGCGCTGCCTCATTATCTGACCATACTACTGTATCTTTAAAGTGGATGTGGCATAAGCAGTATGCCTATGCACTCTGCACCAGGCTCGGATTCTTCGAACTCCATATTCATCAAGAACTGTAAAAAAACACTATCGCAGGCCCTCCACATTCTGTGGAGACAAAGCCTAGATACTGGTGTTATTCCTGATATACTAAAAAAGCAGAGAAAGCACCACTTCATAAAGGAGGAAATAAGGCAGAGGCAAAAAATTACAGACCGATAGCACTAACATCGCACATTATAAAATTTTTTGAGAGAGTGCTAAGAAGTAAGATCACAAAATACATGGAATCACAGCATCTCCATAACCCCCAAGGGCGCTCTTGCCTGTCGCAGTTGCTGGACCACTATGATATGGCATTAGATGCTAAAGGAAGACAAACAAAACGCTGATGTAATTTACACAGATTTCGCAAAAGCTTTTGATAAATGTGATCATGGCGTTATTGCACATAAAATGCGTTCAAAAGGAATTACCGGAAAAATAGGCAGATGGATCTACAATTTCCTGACCAACAGAACCCAATGTGTAATAGTCAACAAAATAAAATCCAGCCCATCAACCGTGAAGAGCTCAGTCCCCCCAGGGTACTGTGCTTGCTCCAGTACTTTTTCGCATCCTCATATCGGACATAGACAAGAACACAACCTATAGCACTGTATCATCCTTTGCAGATGACACTAGGATCTTCATGAGAGTAGGCAACATAGAGGACACGGCAAACCTCCAGTCAGATGTAGATTAGGTCGTTCTATGGGCTACAGAAAATAATATGGTGTTTAACGAAGATAAGTTCCAGCTCATGCGCTATGGAAAAAATGAAAATATAAAAACGGAAACCACGTACAAAACTCAGGCAAATCATGACATAGAACGAAAAGGCAATGTAAAGGATCTGGGTGTACTCATGTCGGAAGACCTTACCTTTAAAGAACACAATAAAGTAGCCATCACAACTGCAAGAAAAATGACAGGTTGGATAACAAGAACTTTTCACACTAGAGATGCTATACCGATGATGACACTTTTCAAAACGCTTGTGCTCTCTAGAGTGGAGTACTGCTGCACAATGACAGCCCCTTTCAAAGCTGGAGAAATTGCCGACCTGGAGAGTGTGCAGAGATCTTTTACTGCTAGAATTCAATCAGTAAAACACCTAAACTATTGGGACCGACTAAAGAGCCTAAATCTGCACTCCCTTGAGCGCAGGCAGGAGAGATATATAATAATTTACACGTGGAAAATGTTAGAGGGGCTGGTCCCAAACCTGCACACAGAAGTAACATCACATGAGACCAGAAGACATGGCAGGATGTGCAGAATACCCCCGTTGAAAAGCGGAGGTGCAACAGGTACTCTGAGAGAGAACTCTATCAACATCAGAGGCCCGAGACTGTTCAACACGCTTCCGCTACACATAAGGGGCATAACTGGCCGACCCCTCACAGTGTTCAAGAGAGAACTGGATAAGCACCTCCAAAGGATACCTGATCAACCAGGCTGTGACTCATATGTCAGGCTGCGAGCAGCCGAGTCCAACAGCCTGGTTGATCAGTCCAGCAACCAGGAGGCCTGGTCGACGACCAGGCCGCGGGGACGCTAAGCCCCGGAAGCACCTCAAGGTAACCTCAAGGTAAGGTGGCTTAAGGCCTTGATCATATAATGAGCCAATCTTACACCTAGCAGTAAGGCTGTTAATTCCAGTTGTGGCAGTGATCTTTTCTTTAAAGGTGCCACTCTGGCCTTTGATGTGAGCAAATTGGGTTGCCCATTTGAGACCAGGTAAGCTACTGTGCCATAAGCCTTTCCTGAGGCATCACAAAATACATGCAGCTAAATTGGTTCTTTTCATTTACTACTGTGTTCCGAGGGAACTTGACAGACTCTAGGATACTTAAATCTTTCACTAACCCTTGCCATTTTTCTTGTAAGGTAGGTGTTAGAAGATCATCCCAGCCTATCTTTTGTTGCCAACATTCCTGCATTATCAACTTCCCATTAACTAATATTGGACTTAATAGTTCTAATGGGTCGAAGGCTTTGCTGACTTGTGATAGCAATTTTCTTATTGTTAAGTTAGTGGTATCTGGCTGCACCGACTTGATTATCAGCTGATCTGTTGTTGTGTTCCATTCGACACCTAGTACCTTTGTCATCTCGGGTACTTGGTAGTCGGGAAATTCTGTTGCGATCAGTTGATTTAATTTGTCATTGTTAGAGACCCAAGATTGGAGAGGTATATTGGCTCCCATTAATTCTCGATTGGCCTCATGCTATATGTCCAACAGTTTACTCTCACTGTTGGTTGTTCCTTGAAAATTATCCACATACAGGTTTTTACTAATTTCCATCTTGTTCGGGCTATTGGACTTCTTCAAGTGCGTATCCAAGGTAGCTTGAAGCAGAAAAGGTGATGAGGTGGCCCCGAACTATACGGACGCAAACCGGTAAGTGATTAATTCACTGTTCGGATCGTTAGGATCCTTGATCCATAGGAACTTTGTGTAGTTCCGGTCTTCTTCTTGAAGACCTACCCTAAGGAAAACCTTGCTGATGCCGGCCGTATATGCACAAGTCCCAATACGGAACTTTAACAGCATGTCGTAAAGCCTTTGTGTCAGGCTAGGGCCAGTTTGAAGGCAGTCATTTAACGAAACACTACTCTGCCTCCTCTTAGCACTGCAATTAAATACTATTCGTAGTGGGGTAGTAGCAGAAATTTTCTTTACAGGGTGATGTGGCAGGTAGTGTCCTTCCTTTGGGTTATCATTTGTAACAACTTCGATAAATTTGTCATCGAGCTGCTTCTATATTACTTCATGGAACAACTTCAAATTCTCAGGTTGCCTTTGTAAGCGCAACACCTGTGATCTTAATTGGTTTTGTGCCATAAAATGGTTGACGGGTAGCTGAGGGTGATTCAGCTTCCATGGTAACCTGACCCAGTATTGATTATCTCTGTAGATAACTGAGTCCAGGTATTGTTTGTAAGTCCAGTCATCATCTGGGCTAGGTTGTTCAGTGACAATGCCGAGAGTTGCCAGGTCCCATAACTTATGTACAGGGGGATCAAGCTCATCCTCAGACATGTCTCTGAGTTGCAGTGGAGACTGGTCTCCTAGTCATGCAACCATTATTGGGTTGGCATGTTGGTGGTCTACAGGTGCGGGTTGTTTCAGCCGTAATACTGGGCCTGTTAGGAAATAGCCACCTGCAGATGGTAACACGTTCATACCGTGGTGATCTTCCTTTCCTTTGATAAACTTATCGTAGACATCTGATCCCATAAGGATTCCAATATTGGAAAGGTTGTCCGATGTGATTTTATCAGCCAAATGAATTCCCTTTTCTTCCAGGAATTTGGCTGTTGTTCCTAGACCATATACATACAGGTCTATTGGGAATCTTACTACAACCAGTGCTTGTACCTTTCGGACATAACCTCCTAAACGTACCTTGGGTTGTACTACCCTGAAGACTCGGGCTCCTGAGTCAGTCAGGAATCCTGACTGACTCAGGATTCTGAATGTTTTTTCGTGTCTCCTTTACAGGTGTAAGTTTCAGTGCATCTACCAACTCCTTTGATATAAAGGTCAGTTGGGACCCTTGATCAAATAATTCACGTACGGTGGCTTTGAACTTTCCATTTCTAATGATCAATTGTGCAGTAGGTAGACCTGATTTATGATCAGACCTTGTTGAGAAGACACTTATGTCAGGTAACACAGTACAAAGCTGTACTGAAGTGGTAGTTCCTTCCTCCTGTGGTTTGGCAGACTTTGTATTTGAGTCCCCACAAAGTGCTGTATGGTGTTGACCCTTATGGCACCCATTGCAGGTGCGTATTGGAGTTGTACAGGTGTTGGGATTATTTGCCCTTATACACTTGGTACATCTATGTAACTCCTTGAGTCGTTTTATGCGTGTAGCACGATCGGGGTAAAGTTTGCAATAGTATATGGAATGTGGTTGTCCACAGAACACACATGGTCTCCTGACGTTAACAGCATCTTGAGGAGTCACCGATTTGGGTGGCGTGTTAACTGTAGGTTTGGAGGGACCAACTGCATATGTGCCCACACTGCCTTGTTTCCACTTTGTGGAGGGGGAAGTTGTTTTAGCATTGTTTGGAGTACTGTTTGTTCTCTGTTGTTTACTATTAGTAGTAGACAAAGGTTTAGATGTCGCTTTTCCATCTGGGTTAACTCTTTGTCCTTCTATGATGGTGTGTAACCCTTTTGTAATCTCCGTTACTGTTAAAGAGGACTTACTGTATAATACAAACAGCTTGTCTAGTATGTCACTGGGTAATTTGCGTATCATATGGACTTGGATTATCCAGTCTGACTCATCCAAGTTCACTTTATTTTAAGTGCCTTGAGCAAGGACTCAAGCTCCATTCTAAAGGCTTGGAGTGAGACTGCTGTATTATTTGGAGGGTTAATGTCCAACAGCTTTTGGATTAGAAGTCTGATGGTCCTTTCTGGTTTAGCGTAATTATCCTTTAGGAGATGTATGGCATTGTTGGAAATTTCCAACACCGAATCCAACACTGTTGTATTCTCATTAATTATTACTAACTCTACTAGTTATTGTAGTAAGTAAAATTAACACCACGTAGAATTCTCATGTACTAATAATTTCATCTGTGCAGTAGGCTAGAATTCTCACGTCATCTGACGCCAGTATTGCGTCAGATTTTATTACAATAAACACATTATATCCAATGTATCTGAGAATTAAATTCGATTCTCTATAACCAAGGCATTCTGTATGATAATTAATTACAGATAAATTGACTTCCAACTAAGAGTCGAATAGAGCGTTAGAGTCATAGCGATTATCGAGTAATAAAAGTTAACGTCACAAGAGAATGCCATGGGGAGACATTAATTCCTCTCCCTTATACGTTTACTATCACTAAACTGGCAAATAATAATATTTCCCTCTTCTAAATAATAAACCCGTCCAGTCTCCAACATTTCAAGCATAAATGCGAGAAATATTAATGTTCGTGACAATAACTTGTTTAATGAACGCGGGACGCGGCGTGGGTGAGGAGGAGCAAGCCAGTACACGTGGAGGGAAGCTCTGAGGCAGACCTACCCGTATTGTGCTCACGAGGAGACGCCATTGCCCAGCCATCAGGGTAGACGTTATCCATCCTCAGATGAAAGTCGCCACTGTGAGGCGTGAACAACCTCGCAGATAATATCTTCAACTGGTGCTGGTGCAACATAAGGAACCTTTTTAATCTGGTTCCTGACTACACGTGACCGGCCAAGGAAGCGCGCCATTATCCAGGATAGGCTGAAGCCAGAGCCTGGGGACGCGAATTTCGGCAATCTTAAAACTTATACAGTGCCCATATTAGCTAAGTATCTTATCTTTATTTGATGCATCTGGTAAAGTGTAGTGTAGTAGCTGGGTGATTGACCGTGACGACGCATGATAACACCAAACCACAGGTGATTACTTATTATCACCTGTAACTCTTAAATTCTTGAATATAGAGATTCAGTAGTTTAATTAGTTGCTACTGTAAATATTTGTCTTGCAGCACGTGAGAAGAATTCTCCCTGCCACCTTCTCCCATGTTAATCCATCCCATTCGTCAGCCAGCCGAGCCCAGGGAATTAGAGGAAGCGTCGTGGCTTACATAAAGGAATCGTCTTTAAGCTAAGATTCTTTGTATTCATTCATGAACTTTCTGAATTACTTACATGCAGAATTCCTCAGGATTAACATGTGTTTATTGTGACTATCATTATTATACTTATAATCTATGTTCCCATTTATGGTAATGACATTAGTTTCACTATAATTCATAGGATTAGCTTATTATAATTTGGATTAGTGAACGAACCACACTAGTTCCTGGACGTACTGACTTCCAGTAATAACCCCCCAATGTAGGTGTTTGAGGGTTTGATTCATTTAATTATACAGCCCATTAATTATTTCTATGATCATATTCTCTAGTATTTTATCCATAGTTACTGGTTTCATCTAGGAATTATCTAATGATCAGAAATTCTCAGTTTCCCTCTTTACTATAAAAGCGGGTGGTCCTTCGTAATTTAATTTACTACATTAATATTTAAATAATCAGATTCAAGCCCCAAATGTCCCACATTATGGTCCTTATCGAACCGGATAGGCATTAAATTTATAATTAAAATATTAATCATTAATAACTAATCCTTGTGTAATAGAAGCTAGACTAACTATTTAATTAATTGTGTCAACTAACATTGTAACACATCAGTTAGCCTAGATCACACTAACATATTGCTACTTTCACCTCATGTATAAGGTAGCTTTAGTGGGTCATAGCCAATTACCCACAACACTTAGACCTATACCTCACACAGAGGTGAGAATCTTTAGGTCACCAGGAGCAACAGCTCATAACTTTTATAATAACCCCACCCTAACACCTACGTTAGAGTGGCCTCACCATCTAACCATTATATACTTAGGTGGTAATGACATCCACCCCACTCGTCATCCAGCCGAGGTGATCAAACACCTCAAAGCCATAATTTCTTCTTTCAAGCTCATCAGTGAATCGGTCGTATTCACATTAGTGGAACCTCGCCAACCAAGTCAAGATAATCGTTGGGGAGTAACCCCAGAATACTACCAGAGAGCTGCTAAGTACATAAATTTCAGGCTGAAAAAACGAGTGAGATTGGATGCCACATATATCCAATTTACAGCCAGAACCTGACCAGAGATGGTGTACACTTGTCAGGGGAATCTAGGTTGCATGTGGTTGACAAGTTAATTAACACCATCAACCATCACAAACGGCTGTGGCTAGCAAGCCAAACTTAACTGTACATAATTGTTTCACCTGTGTGTGCAAGAGCACTCTTATAAAACAAAAAACCCCAAAATACAGCACAACTATACTCACCTTACTGCACCACAATAATCTTTACCCATGTTAGTAGGTAGAATTTAGGCTGAGACTGTGCTGAATTTGGTACAAGCCCAGACTAAATAACTTTATAGTTCTTAGTTAGGAATTATTACGACTAGACCTAAGTTAGTCAGTGTTGTATGTATTATATTATTTGTGCTGACCCTATACAGGGTGGGATTAAATTTTGAGATAACTCTGATTAGAGTGTCTCCATAATATTTCTCTTGTATGCATTATTTTGTGTATCTATTTTGTGTATTGCTGGATAATCTCCATTAACTCTGATGGTGATATAGAAGAGCTAACCGGACGAGAACTAATGGTGAAGTTCAGACAGTGCACAAAATATCTAGCTATTTGTTGTTAGGTAGGTAGGTACATTCAACCTCAAGTGAGGAAAAACATAAAGTAGCCACCTTAAATTAGGCTACATTTAATGTTACTTGTTCACTAATGAACAAGTACCCAAGCTTCATTAGTAATACATATATTGACACTGTGAAGTTTGAACCTAAGCCCAACATGGCTACTCCTGAGCAATTGAGGAGAACCTACATTAGCCTTAAAGGTCATTTGACCAGATTAATTAATAAGGCTGAGGGCTTAACTAAAGATACTCCCATTGACTCTTATCATTTAGAGACATCAGTTAGAGTGGCTGATCTGAAATTTGATCAAGTCAAATCTGCAGGTCAATCTTACCTTGATCTACTAAATACTGTAGAAACTGATCCTGATGAAGCAAGTCAAATTGTAGACGACATCTCCCAATATGAAGATGAGACTCAGGATATAATTATCAGGCTATCTAAATTAGCAAAACAATCTGGATCCAATACCAGTAACACAGGGTCTCACTTCAATAATCAACTACCAGAGGTTCGTTTACCTACTCTAGACTTGCCTACATTTTCAGGATTAGATACAGAAAATTGGGACAATTTTTGGACTTCCTTTGAAGTTCACATCCATAAGAAACCGTCTCTAGACAAAGTTTCTAAATTTTCATACCTACTTAGTCTTCTCACAGGAGAGGCTAAAAATGTCATACATAACCTTACTCTTAATGAGAGTAATTATGAGGAAGCTATAAAACTCCTGAAGTTGAACTATTGCAACAAAGAGTTAAGTATAGCTACCCTCTATTATCAATTGCTAGATCTGAATGCACCAAATAGTAGACCAGAGTCACTTCAAAGCTTCAGACTAGAAGTAGAGTCTCTAGTAAAGGCCTTAGGTACTAAAGTTAATATACCTGCTTCAGAATGGTCTATCAAGCTACTATTACAGAGGAAATTACCTCGAAATGTCTTGACAGAGCTCTGCTCACATTATAATACCGAGTTTCTCACTCTTGACCAAATTTTCGAGGGATTGAGGATCACAGTTAACAGGTTGAAGACTCATGATAAAATTAAACCTGAGTCTAAACCAACTAGTACTGATATTTCAGTCAAACCTAAACAGACTCAAAGTAAGTCTAATAAACATAAATCCAAACCTGCTCCATCCACTGGGAAAAGAAGTGGAAATGTAGGTACATATTCAGTGTCTTCTTCAGAGATAACCAATGACTTGTCTACTAAAGAGACTAAGTCTATTAACCAGAGAAAGTGTCTGTTCTGCAATCAGGGACACACCATTTATCAATGCTCTGTTTATCCTACTTATAATGTTAGGGTTAAAAGGTTACAAGAATTGCACAAGTGCACCAAGTGCATGGGCTCTCATGATCCCAAGAAATGTGCAGTGCAGCTACGTTCCTGCAACCGCTGTAACCAAGGTGTACACCACTACGCCTTATGTAGAAAATCTTCTACACCAACCATGACCACTGGAGTGAATTCTACGAATTCTACTGCAGTGCAATATTGCAAAGTGCATCACGAAGTGAATGTACTTGCTACTGAGTCAGGCAATAATACTACCTTGCCTACTGCTCAACTTAAACTAATAAACCGAAGATCTAGAATTAACACTAGAGGTCTTTTTGACCAAGGTTCACAGAAAACCTTCATTACACAACAATTGGTAGATGAATTAAATTTAAAACCTGCCAAAAGTGTGAGGTTAAATATTTCTGGTTTCTTGTCAAATAGTGGACCTCGTGACTACAAGGTAGTTAAAGTATTAGTAAGATTAGGATCTTCTACTAGTCCAATCCAAGCGGTAGTAGTGGATAAGATTCCTACAGACCTGCAGGTCACAGGATTAGCTCGCACTGCGAGACACCTTAAACGAAACCGCATGAGGCTAGCAGATTATAAAATAAATTCTGACTGCCTCACGGATATTGGAATACTAATAGGCGCGGATCATTATTACAAGTTTATAACTGGATGCACTAGGCAACATGGTATGAATTTGTTGTCGTCCGCAGGAGGCAAATTGCTCACAGGACCAGTGCTTTTCAGACAAGGTCCAGCGTCCACAAACCAACAATCCAATAATGTAATTGTGGCGTGACTAGGCTTAGAACAGTCACCCCTACGCTTCAGGGAAATATCTGAGGATATTGAGTCTGACCCACCAATACATCGTTTGTGGGATTTAGACACCTTAGGCATCATCCCTGAGCAACCAAGTCCTGATGATACGTGGACTTACCAGCAATACCTGGATACAGTTGTCTACTCAAATAAACAATACTGGGTAAGACTCCCATGGAAGTTGGATCATCCACAACTTCCAGTTAATTATTTTATGGCAGCCTCACAATTGCAGTCTCAATTAACACGACTGCAGAAGCAGCCAGACAAACTAAACATGTATCATCAACTTATCCAACAACAGCTTAACAATAAGTTCATTGAAGTTGTTGAACACGATGACCGAAAAACAGGTCATTATTTACCTCACCATACTGTGGTGAAAGACTCATTGACAACACCTATTCGTATTGTCTTTCACTGCAGTGCTAAAGTAAAGCCGAGCAGTGTGTCTTTAAATGAATGTCTCCAAACGGGACCTAGCCTAACACAAAGGCTACATGATGTGTTGTTACGATTTCGCACAGGCATTTTTGCCTATACAGCTGATATCAGCAAAGCCTTTCTCCGAGTAGGGTTACAGGAGGAAGATCGTGACTACACAAAATTCCTCTGGTTTAAGGATCCACTGGATCCTAACAGTGAAGTAATCACCTATCGTTTTGCCTCAGTATTATTTGGAGCTACGTCCTCACCGTTTCTTTTGCAAGCAACATTAGACACGCATTTGAGGAAATCAAACAGCCCATATAAGGCAGACATTAGCAACAACTTATATGTCGACAATTTCCAGGGGACAACTAATGATCAAGCTGATCTGGTAGAAATCTACCATGAGGCTAACCGTGAACTGTTAGGAGCCAATATGCCACTACAATCATGGGCCTCAAATAATAAACTGCTTAACCAGGTAATCGAGAAAGAATTTCCAGATTATCAGGTACCCAGTCAATTAAAGGTTCTAGGCGTGGAATGGAACACCAGCACTGACGAGATGAATGTCAAGTCAGTGCAAACTGATAATTCAACCCTTACCATGAGAACACTGCTCTCATTTGTCAGTCAACCATTTGACCCTTTAGGCCTACTTAGTCCTATATTAATAAAGGGCAAACTCCTAATGCAGGAGTGCGGGCAGAAACATATGGGATGGGACGATCCGTTACCAAGTGAGTTACAAGCCAAATGGCAAATACTCTCAACGGATTTTAATCAGTTAGGCGTTTTGAAATTTCCTCGTAATGCTTCAGGACCAAACTTACCCACCAATTTGCACGTTTTTTGCGATGCCTCTGGCAAAGCATATGGCGCAGTAGCCTATTTAGTCAATAGTGCACAATCAATTTTGCTCACATCTAAAGCAAGAGTTGCTCCCATTAAGAAGAGATCTTTACCTCAGATGGAGTTGACTGCATTGCTAGTGGGAGTAAGATTGGCCCATTGCCTGGCAAAAACACTCAATAATATCCACTTTGGTGAGATTGTAGTGTGGTCAGACAACGAGGCAGTCTTACAATGGGTAAGAAACAATAACAACAAAACCCCTTACGTCAGTAATCGCGTCAGGGAGATTCATGATTTATCTGCTGGATATAAATTTAGACATGTTCCTACTAAGGACAATCCTGCAAATTATTTATCTCGAGGATTAACATTAAAACAACTTGTCAAGTCTTCGCTGTGGTTCAATGGACCTTCATGGCTTGTTGGTGGTCAGTGGCCCAAACAAAAGCCACAAGTCATAGTGACCAATATCACCACTCCCATGAAAGAACCAGAACCTCAACGAACATTAGCCATTGATCCTCATCATTATTCTAATTTAAGCAAATTGTTACGAGTGACTGCACACGTGTTTGATTTCCTTGCTAAGGTAGGAATTCGACATAAATTTCCCAATCCTATCCTCTACTGGATCAAACGTGCACAACAAGAGACATATGGAAGTGAATATGAAAATCTTCCAGATAAATTAACTAAGTCTCTAGGCATCTGGTATGATGCCAACACTCATAACATACTACGATGTGGAGGACGTTTGCTACATGCAAAAATTGATTTGGACACAAAGAATCCAATTCTTCTACCTCGTCACCACTAAACTTCTTGTCTTACACCACCATCAATATGGTACCTTACATGGTTGAGTTTTAGATACTCTCACCGACCTTAGACAAAAGTACTGGCTTCCTCAAGGTCGTCAGACTGTTAAGACAATTATTAAATCTTGTGTAATCTGTAAGAGATATGACGCTAGAGTATGTCCTTACCCAGGACCTCCACCACTCCCAGAAGAGCGAGTGGTTCATCTTCGTCCTTTCGAAACCACTGGTGTTGATTATACAGGAGCCTTACTCCTCACTGGTAACCCAGATAATATACCAGTGAAGGTGTACATTTGTCTCTTTACGTGTGCTACAACCAGAGGCGTACACTTAAGAGGTCATTCCAGACATGAGTGCTGAAGCTTTCATTCAAGCTTTCCGCAGATTTGCTGCCCGCCGATCGTGTCCTAAATTAATGATATCGGACAACGGTTCTAATTTTGTGGCAGGAGAAAGTTGTTTGCGAGAAGTCTGGAACCACCCAGAAGTACAGTCAGTCCTACAGAGACGACAATGTCACTGGAAATTCATAGCACCGAGAGCCCCTTGGCAAGGTGGGTTCTATGAGCGAATGGTAGGCACAGTCAAGAAGTGTCTAAGGAAAACTTTGCACCGACAAAAGGTCAGTTACTTGGAACTCCAAACTATTGTTGTGGAAATCGAGCCGCGAGTCAATAACCGCCCAATAACCTACCTGTCTGATGATTTCACCCAGAGAGAACCTCTGAGCCCCTCACACTTGATCCATGGAGGTCTACTGAGTCCTCTCATCCCTTTAGCCGAGGAGGACCCTGTAGACCCGTCACATGTGACCAGAGGTGACTTGGTGGAAAGCTACCAGCATCTCTCCAGAGTTATTAACAGGTGGAATGAGGTGTGGACTCGAGAGTACCTCACAGCTCTACGAGAGTACCACTACGGAGCTTCGAGTCCTTACAATAAGGTGCAATTAAAACCAGGAGACCTAGTACTAGTCAACAGTGATGGACCAAGGTCAGAGTGGCCTATAGGCAAAATTGTTGCCATTCATCCAGATCATCAAGGTGTCCTAAGAGTAGTTAAAGTTTTATGCCGAGGCAACACTACTCTAAAAACTTTAGAGAAGCTGGTTCCCCTTGAACTGACTGAGCAAGAATATCAGCCAGATCCAGTTTCTCCAATAATTTCCGAGGGTAATATTTCTGATCCTCCAAGCAACCGCCCCACTAGAGCTGCTGCTCAACAATGTAGGCGGAATTTGCAAGCCTATTACAACTCTGAACAAGAGTAATTTCCTTCCCATCCCACTTAGATAACTATGATGATACTACGATGAGATATCACGTAACCAAACATTACACGTCACTATGACCCAGGATATCACATCACCGTAGATTCTGTTAGTTTAAATTGTGTGAGTTAAAATCTATAAATATTGTGTAGGCTATAAGCAACATGTTTCATTTGACATGTAAATAGCAAGACTCAAGTTCTTGCGAGTCCTTGATAAATCCGGGACGTTCGTTATGTGTGTACTAACATACTAACATATTAACATACTAATGTACTAATCTTGATATCAACTTCGGGATAGGTCAGTACTCCACAGTACACTACGACCCTAGAATCCTCCCCCCGGAGTTATGTTGGAAATTTCCAACACCGAATCCAACACTGTTGTATTCTCTTTAATTATTACTAACTCTACTAATTATTGTATTAAGTAAAATTAACACCACGTAGAATTCTCATGTACTAATAATTTCATCTGTGCAGTAGGCTAGAATTCTCACGTCATCCGACGCCAGTATTGCGTCAGATTTTATTACAATAAACACATTATATCCAATGTATCTGAGAATTAAATTCGATTCTCTATAACCAAGGCATTCTGTATGATAATTAATTACAGATAAATTGACTTCCAACTAAGAGCCGAATAGAGCGTTAGAGTCATAGCGATTATCGAGTAATAAAAGTTAACGTCACGAATGAATGCCATGGGGAGACATTAATTCCTCTCCCTTATACGTTTACTATCACTAAACTGGCAAATAATAATATTTCCCTCTTCTAAATAATAAACCCGTCCAGTCTCCAACATTTCAAGCATAAATGCGAGAAATATTAATGTTCATGACAATAACTTGTTTAATGAACGCGGGACGCGGCATGGGTGAGGAGGAGCAAGCCAGTACACGTGGAGGGAAGCTCTGAGGCAGACCTACCCGTATTGTGCTCATGAGGAGACGCCATTGCCCAGCCATCAGGGTAGACGTTATCCATCCTCAGATGAAAGTCGCCACTGTGAGGCGTGAACAACCTCGCAGATAATATCTTCAACTGGTGCTGGTGCAACATAAGGAACCTTTTTAATCTGGTTCCTGACTACACATGACCGGCCAAGGAAGCACGCCATTATCCAGGATAGGCTGAAGCCAGAGCCTGGGGACGCGAATTTCGGCAATCTTAAAACTTATACAGTGCCCATATTAGCTAAGTATCTTATCTTTATTTGATGCATCTGGTAAAGTGTAGTGTAGTAGCTGGGTGATTGACCGTGACGACGCATGATAACACCAAACCACAGGTGATTACTTATTATCACCTGTAACTCTTAAATTCTTGAATATAGAGATTCAGTAGTTTAATTAGTTGCTACTGTAAATATTTGTCTTGCAGCACGTGAGAAGAATTCTCCCTGCCGCCTTCTCCCATGTTAATCCATCCCATTCGTCAGCCAGCCGAGCCCAGGGAATTAGAGGAAGCGTCGTGGCTTACATAAAGGAATCGTCTTTAAGCTAAGATTCTTTGTATTCATTCATGAACTTTCTGAATTACTTACATGCAGAATTCCTCAGGATTAACATGTGTTTATTGTGACTATCATTATTATACTTATAATCTATGTTCCCATTTATGGTAATGACATTAGTTTCACTATAATTCATAGGATTAGCTTATTATAATTTGGATTAGTGAACGAACCACACTAGTTCCTGGACGTACTGACTTCCAGTAATAACCCCCCAATGTAGGTGTTTGAGGGTTTGATTCATTTAATTATACAGCCCATTAATTATTTCTATGATCATATTCTCTAGTATTTTATCCATAGTTACTGGTTTCATCTAGGAATTATCTAATGATCAGAAATTCTCAGTTTCCCTCTTTACTATAAAAGCGGGTGGTCCTTCGTAATTTAATTTACTACATTAATATTTAAATAATCAGATTCAAGCCCCAAATGTCCCACAGGCATTGTCATAACCGTCATCTGTGCGAATCAGATTACAGACCACCTGAAACGCTTCATCCTTTAAGACACTCTGTAAATATTTAAACTTTGTCGTCTTTGGTACATTGGCATTAGAATCCACAGAATCGACAAATTTGCTCCAGAAATTGTCCCAACTCTCATCCTCTGTACCAGAAAAAGTTGGGAGACTAAGTGAAGGCAATTTGACTTCTGGTGCTGTCTGGTTCTGGGAAGTTGTGGCTGCAATATTTGTATTGGCCTTATGTGTGTTTATTATATCGTCAAAGCGTTGTAACTTTGCAAGCATTGCATCTTCATAATCTGAGTTTTCTTGTATTACATCGTTCATTGCATCTTCAGTGATACTGGTGAGGTTAAGTACATCTTGATATTTTATCATTTGTTGCAACACATGCTGATATTTGATATGTGCAAACTTATAATAGTTTTCCAGTGCTGCATAATTAACTGGAGTTTGTTTACTTAAGTCTTCACATTTGTTAATCTGCCGTGTTAAGTGACCCTTCATGCCAGTGAGGGTTGCTTTTACATTTTTGGCAGTAGACATCTTGGAAGTACTTGCTAGTCGTGTAGGACTATTGCCAGGACAATTTCTGGCACTTGAATTAGTAGAGCCACTAGTTTCCGAACTAGAGCTACTTATCATTTAAAATATACACTTTATAATCATACACTCTATAATTTGAGTGGTAAGCCTGCATCAATGCTGGAATTCCTCAAGTTAGCCCTTCTTTATCACTCTTGGTTGGTACAGAGACACAGGTTAACACTCAAAGGTGAAATGATTATAGTTATGGTAATATCATGTTGACAACACAACTCGGGTTGTCATGAATACTGCATAAAATTATGTACTTGCTAGGTTGTAATATGTGTTCAACTCTAGACAAGTGTAAAATTCTTACCCTTACACCAGGTTAGCACAATAAATTAGACTAGGTTGTTGTACAATACCAGCCTAAAATGTCCTACCCTTGTGCAAGAAATAGTTGTAAATAATGTGGCATGCAGTAATTGTTACAGTAATGGTGCAATATTAAAGTAATGTTTATATAAACTTATAATTAACTTATAAATAAAGTAGTCTCTTATCAAACTCTTCTTGTGAAAAAATACACAAATGTTCTTTGGTACAGGCCTCAGAACAATAATAGTACTTGTTGTAAGTTCTGTTTGCTATGAGATTGAAAAAGTTAGGCTAGAAAAATGCAAAATATATAGCAGTGTCTTCCTGCTATAATTAATGTATATGTAATAATGCATTATTGCACTAATGTTATGTATATCAGGATCTAGTATCTGGTTCGAAGGACCAAACAATGTGGGGAAAACTCCAGGCAGCTAATCTCTTTTTAAATTGACATTAATAAAATAAAGTTTATCTTATTTATTTTCTTAGTAAGAAATTAATTGAGTGAACTGTATGTACTTGATTAAACTGACTGAAATTATCTCACATAGTTGGGGGGACAATTTGTAGCTTAAACCACTTTGAGATGCTCATTCTTAAACCACAAATTGTTTACCATTCAATATATAATTATATCATACCACATATGGTGGTCTAATCTACTAGTAATAATTACTAATTATGAATACTAATACTACTATAACTAAAGAGGTCTTAGCTGTTCCTGTAGTAGGGGCCTGCTAAGGCTGTGTAATTGTAGCATCAAGATGGGTGTGGCGCTGTGCCTCTGAGTGCCACGTAATGGCGGCTGTGGAGGCTACAAGCCCTGGCATACAGCTAAGTAAATTATGTGTAAGGCTCAACTGTCTGCTCTGCTTCTTGCTACTCCAAATCACAATTTACCTGTATGGGATGCAAAGAATTAATAAAAGTTTCCTAAACATATAATTACAGGTATGACATGGAATATGAGGTTGTTAAATGGGGTACACATACTTCTTGTTTTGGGGTTTTCATGCTAATAACCGGCTATGTTTTAAATGATAAAAATGTGTACACAAATTAATCAAATACAGTATACTTGGTAAGCCGGATACAGGATTCCTCTAGTTGTAGTAGTGGTGTTGTCGTGGTAGCTTTCTTGGGACAGAGTAAGTCTATCCAAGGTGACAAGTATCACAACACACAGGAGCACTCACTTTGTTTTTGTTGTGTGTGGAGACGCTGCCTCCCTCTGTTCTGTGGTTCTACTTCTGAACTTAAAATTACATTAACACAGGAGTCAAGCTATATTTTGGTGTTAGTAATTATATTCAGTCTTATTGAATACTTTTTTATTAAATTTAGACACCAGACTGCTATATAAACAGTACTTAGATAATGTAAATATACGGGTTGTCTCTGACGTCACGGAGTCACCCATTCTCTATTCTCAAAGGGATTCTAGGTTATATATTTATATATACAAGGTTCGTCAACATGTGCCTGGCTGGTGATATACCTGAGGTCATCAGGCCTCTTTTTTTTGGTGCCTCCCTCTGTGCTCTCAAAAAAGAAGGAGGAAGGAATCAGGCCAATCGCTGTTGGCAACACTCTCCGATGCCTGATTGCCAAGGCTGCTACGAGGGTTGTCAGCCAGCTAGCGGCTGAATTGCTGAAACCAATCCAGCTAGGATTTGGAATCCCCCAAGGCTGTGAAGCGGCTGCCCATGCAGCACGAGCATACATCACCAACATTTCTGATGAAAAGGCCCTGCTCAAACTGGACTTTAAGAATGCCTTCAACATGGTAAGAAGAGATGCAGTACTTTGTGCCGTGCATCGCCATTTCCGGCCCCTCTACCCGTTCATACTATCATGCTACAGTGGTGAGTCAAAACGGCTCTTTGGTGAACATGAAATCAGATCATGTGAAGGTGTTCAGCAAGGTGATCCTCTTGCTCCCCTTCTTTTCTGCTTAGTCTTAAAAGAAATCACCGAAAGCTTGTCCAGCGAGTTCAACATCTGGTTTTTGGATGATGGCACTATAGTTGGCACCATAGACCACCTCTTGTCAGATATCAGGAAAATAAGGGAGCAAGAAGTAAGCCTGGGTCTCGTCCTGAACCCTTCCAAGTGTGAAGTAGTCTCCTCCAACCCAGACATCGTAGCTAGAATAAGGTCTGCCTTGCCTGGAGCCAAATGTCATTAGGGCCGAGAACAGCACCCTCCTTGGAGCCCCCCCTCGGGTCTAACGCCATTGAGGAGATACTCGACAAGAAAATCGCAGACCTTAGGAGGATGGAAGACAGAATAGGTGACATCGATGCCCACGATGCTTTTTATCTCCTCACCAAATGCCTATCCCTTCCGAGGCTAACCTACTTTCTGAAGTGCGATCTTACGACAACCGAAAGCTTGAAGAGTATGACCTCTTTCTGAAGACCATGCTGGGAAAAGTTGTTAACCTCTCCCTCAACGAATGCCAGTGGAAACAAGCCACTCTTCCTGTCAAGCTCGGTGGCTTGGGTGTCCGCACCGCCACCCAAATTGCTGTCCCAGCCTTCCTGTCTTCCTCCTCAGCATCAGATGACCTGGTTATGGAAATTCTACCTGACACCCTGAGTGATGTAGCGGGGATACAGGACCCCCACTACACGGAATGCGACACAAAATGGGGTGCCATGACAGACCCAGCACTCAGACCAGCCATGCCGAAAGCCAAGAAACAATCCAGTTGGGACAGCCCCATTGTAGACAAAGTAGCCACAGCTTTGCTGGAGGCAGCAACAACCCCCAGTGATCGCGCACGCCTCAACGCTGTGCAGGCTCTCCTTGCAGGGGACTTCTTTCTGGCAGTCCCCATGTCTGCAACAGGCACACGTCTTGATCCGCAGGAGCTCCGTATTGCAGTCGCTCTCTGCCTTGCTGCCCCTATCCACACTGTTCACAGGTTTATTTGCGGCGAGGCAGATGCTGACGAATACGGATTGCATGGCCTGCACTGTGGAAAATCGGGTGGTTGGCACACTAGATACGACGAAGTCAACGCCATCATTAAAAGAAGTCTTGCCTCTGCTCATTGTCCAGCGGAGAGAGAGAGCCCCGCAACCTACTGAACCGTGACTCTGTGGAAGGGTGGCAGGCAGTTGGCATGGGACTATACTTGCGTATCCACCCTGGCAACGACATACATCACCCTCTCTGTTGGCACAGCAGGAGCCGCAGCGACACACACAGAAAAACAAGTCAGTCAAGTACAGGCAATTAGATCAATGGTACAACTTCGTTCCAATAGGGTCTGAGACCCTAGGCCCATGGGGTGAGAGTGCAAGAAGGTTTCTTAAGGATCTTGGTTCCAAGCTCATTGACACCACAAGAGACCCTAGAGCGGCAAGTTTTCTCTTTCAGCGCCTCAGTGTCGTGATCCAGAGGGGGAATACCCGCTGCATCCTCGGTTCTTGCCCGGTGTCGGAGGAGTTCGAGGAAATCTACAGCCTCTAGGAAGCGAACTTTTTCTTGTGTCCTCTTAATGTTCATTTTTTGTATAAAATCAGATATGTAACTGTATAACCTTGCATAATAAAGTGTACACCATAATAAAAAAAAAGGGGGGGGGGGGTGGTAGGAGAAGCGAACACTCTTTCGTATTCAGAGTAAAATTGCAAGTTTTTCCCTGAATGCTTTGTGTTCCCTTCTCTGAGGCTGTGGGTCCCTATAATTGCACCAGTGGTGGTACCCCCTTATATATATATATATATATATATATATATATATATATATATATATATATATATATATATATATATTAGTATAAACCAGGACAAGTAACGGCCGGTACTTGTCCGGGGGCTTTTTCGTTACCAGGGTGACTTGTCATTTGCTTTTTTCGACGGCCGGAACTTGCACCCCCCCGGTTTCACGAACTTTTTCGATGGCCGGTACTTGTCTCGTGTGTTTTTTGTTACCTCAGCGACCCTTGCACAGGCATCGCCAATGGTCTATGATGTCATCGGGTAGCCAGGCCGGTCCTTGGCATACCCAAATTTCGTTACCCCAGTGACCCATGCACAGGCATCGCTAATGGTCAATGACGTCACCAGCTATCCGCTCAGAGTTCCTGCACAGGCACGATCAAGGGGATTAAAAAGCCGTCCTATGAGTCTTGTGTTTTGTGATACAACAGTAACCCTGAAACCTAATGTATAATACCATCAACCCTAGTCTATTTAAAATTTCCTATTTACTTCCAACTATCGTCCATTACATGTATCAAAGGGGGAGCAACACAGAGCATGAACTACCATGTATCTCAGCATTCATCCCTGTAACTGAACCAGTATTTACCCAGGTCTTTTTTCCTAAATGTAAAACCCGTTTCTCCAGCTTATACACCAGCCTCTTATGGGGTTCTGTGTCAAAGGCTTTCCGACAGTCAGTCCGCCCATCCTTCTCTTTCTTGCTTAATCTTTGTCACCATATCATAGAATTCTGTTAAGCCAGTCAGGCAAGATTTACCCTTCCTGAACTCATGTTGATGGGTTGTCACGAAGTCCCTTTTCTCCAGATATGTTACTAGGTTTTTTCTTACGACGATCTTCTCCATCACCTTGCATGGTATACAAGTTAAGGACACTTATAGTCCAAAACGCCCAACTAGCCCACTTGGCTAACACCTTCAAGTCGACCCCAGTACTTTTCCGCTGTCTCGGCTTCACTGCCTTCCATTGCCGGTCCCTGGTTGGTCGTCACCTTCCAGCCCAGCCGACTAAAAGATGGGAAACTACGATTAATGGGAGGGTCAACTGGTATAGTTCGGTACCTGGATCGTAGATGGCGCCGAGGTCCGTCACAATAGGTAATACCCTGTTGGTTTACCTCGATGATCTCATAATCATGTCCAAGGATGTACCAACCCACCTTCAAAATTTAGAACGTGTTCTTCAGAAACTATCTGAAGCTAATCTGAAAATTAAACTTAGCAAATGAGCCTTCATGATGAGAGAGATAAAGTTTCTAGGCCATAATGTCACCTCACAATGCATCACCACTCTTGACTCAAAGATAGGCGCTGTGAAAAACTATCCTGCCCCTCATAATGTTGAGGCTGTACAAAAGTTCATAGGCCTAGCAAGATTCTACCGTCATTTCATCGCTGGCTACTCAGTGATTGCATCTCCTCTCACTCACCTCCTTAAGAAAGATGTCCCGTTCTAGTGCACAGCTGTTCAGGAGAGAGCATTTAAAACACTCAAAGAGAGGTTGATATCTGCTCCCATTCTCACGTTCCCAGACTTTTCCAAACTGTTTGTCTTAGTCACCGACGCCAGTAATATTGGGTTAGGAGCCGTACTAACACAAACTAGCAAAGAAAAGAACATGCCATTGCATTTGCAAGTCGAGTCCTCTCCAAAACAGAAAAGAATTACTCGACAACAGAACGTGAAGCTTTAACTGTGGTGTGGGCTCTCAAACATTTCAGAGACATCATCTACAACTACTCCGTCCATGTACTGAAGGACCACCAAGCCATTATTCCCTTGTTCAAAGAAAATAACCCAATAGGTAAGTTTGCCCGTTGGTCGCTCACAATACAAGAGTTCCCACCCACGTTTGGATACTTACGTGGCAGACATAATGTAGTTGCCGATGTCCTCTCCCGCTACGTCGCTCCTGTTCAAGTTGAATACCCTTTATTAGACTTGCTGCAAGATGTGGAAATAGCACAACAACAAGACCCAATGTGGGCACCGATGATAAGCTTTCTAATGAAACCAAACATGACTCTTACAGTCACACCTCCCGTGCCGCTCAAGGAACTAATACTCTTAAATCACGTTCTCCACTGCAAGGTTAAACTTGGCTCTCCTGCTAGAATGATACATCAAGTTGTTATTCCTGGGTCGATAGTACCTACCGTGTTGAAACTTGTCCATGACGCCCCACAGAATGCGCATCCTGGCAAGGACCGCATCATAAAGCAGGCTCGTCTCAAGTACTACTGGCCCAAGAGGGCAAAACAGATTGAACATCAAGTGGATCAATGTTTAACCTGCCTAGCTCACAGAGGCAATGTTGCTGGTCCGAACCCGATTCAGGCTTACCCTACGACTAATGCACCTTGGAATCTTGTGTAGCGAGTAGATTATCCCAATAATATACTCGCTCCAAACTCATTAGCCTAATGAGAGAAGCAAAGCTCTTCTTAGTACTAATTATGGAACACAAACCTTTCCCTACTCCTGCCAACCTTTGGAGAACTATTGTGAGATTTTTTTTTCTTTGACAATTATCAAAAGAATTAATTCCTATTAATATTACGTTAATCGTAACTACCTCGCAAGAGAGGCAGACCTTAAACAGCAAGAGCTGCCAGTGGCAGATATTTAATCTTAAAGCCTAAGATCATAGGACCGCGGGAGCAAACCACCAGGCGAAACCACACGGGTAACACCTGTCACATAAGTCGCTGGCTCCTCCTAGTTGACAACTAATAAAGGGTAGCCGACGGATTCTCACTTCGTATTTATAGAAGTGTGGTGCTGTGCACTGGACTCGAGCTTTAGATACAGACTTGATATGAACATAAGCAGGCAAAGCATTGCAGAACATGAAATGTGGGGCAGTAAAATTGGAAGGTTTGACGTAAACGACTGTTTTCTATAACATAATTTATTCACAAAACAAACTAAAACTACTACAACAAAGAATTTACGTTACTTTACTGTCACTCCAGTGGCACATTCAAGAACAGCTAATCAACAGCCTGATGGACCCACGGTATCCTTATCCCGTCGTCGCTGACTGACTAATGATACTAACTGAACAAAGTGGTGCCCACTGGTGACGCAAGCTTGCAATCAATATTGTCACGGCTTCACGGTGAACAAATACTATAATCACAAAACTTGACTGGCGCTCACTGCTCTCAACGAGGTACCAAGTAACAAGGCGGTGAGGTCTAGCCCTAGCTTCGGTAGGGGAAGGACGTGGTGAATCGGCGCTCCGGCTGTTGGTGGTGTTTACCAATTTGGCCGGTTGAGGGCGGGTGTGTCTCTGCCTGCCTGTGCTGACGTGGAGTTAACGATGGGGGTCCCTCTCCCCCCTGTACTGCGGGCTCAGTCTGTGGGCCTCGAATTTTCCGGCCGGGCTGGGTACCCAGAGATAGCGCTGGTGTGTGAATTGCTTCATGTCCCTGTGTTAAACATTTATGGGGTCGAGCTGGTGACAGCTCGTTGAGCGATATTAAAGTTTACCGAGGAATTGGCATATCGCGACTTTCTCCGTCGTTACGAGGGGCGGACATTGCCCCTGCCGGATGGTGCGGGCACTGTGTCACTATCTGATCGGAGTGGTGCCCTCACGTACGTCAGTGTGCATGGGGCTCCGTTGGAGTTTCCAGAGAGTCTGCTACGGCGGTACTTCGGCCGGTATGGCGCAGTGGTTAGTGTGCGGGTGAACGTGGTGTCTTCCAGTCCACTTAAGGGTGTGAGGGCCAACATTCGCACCCTGGGCATGAGGCTCCGGGAAGATATTCCGTCCTCTGTGCGGCTTATGGGCTACAACGTTCGGGTGTTTTACGCCCGCCAGCCTCGGACGTGTTATCGTTGTGGCCTCTTGGGCCATCAGGCTGCTGACTGTTCTGTGCCTGCCGTTGCACCCATGAACCTCTTCAGTGAGGAGGATTTTCCACCGCTTCCTGTGGAGGAGGATTCAGTGGATGTGGACGTCTTTTCAGCCGCGGATGTGCCCCGTGTATCGCCTGGTGCGCCCCCTGTTGTTGTCGCCTCTCCTCAAGAGGTTGTGGCGTCGCAGGGTGATCGTCCTGCTCCGACTAGTGTCCCTGGGGTTCTTCAGACTGCCTGCTGCTCGATTCCCCCGTCTTCCAGTTCGTCCTCTGCTGCGTCTGACCCTGTCTCTGCACCCTTGCCAGCTGTTCCGGCTTTGCTGGGTGATGGGGTGGATCCAGCGCTTCCTCCTGTGCCTGGCCTGGTGGCCCATGTGGTTGAGGATGCTGCCGTTCTGCGACGTGCGTCGGTTCTACCAGCTTGTGTTGCGCGTGTCTCTGAGTCGGCCTCCGGGTCTGATGATGTGCGGCCAGAGCCTAAGCATTCCCGGCTTTCGTCTTCAGCTTGGGCTGACGTTGGCGATTTCGACGCTTGTGGATCTGCCGGCAACGGAGGGGTGGCTCCGGTTGCGTTGCAGACTATGGTGGTGGCGGAGGTGCATTTGCCTGAGGGTGCCAGTGACGGTGTTTCAGCCTCCACTTCAGATTTGGTGTCTGCGGTTCCTGCTTCGGGTGCGTCGCCTGCCTCGGATGGCTCCGGTTCTTCGTGGGGGGTGGTTCCCCCTGCTGCGGTTCGTGGTGAGCGGGGTGGCCTGGTGATGGTGTTGAAAAAGACTGCTCGCTCTGGGGGTTCTGTAACCCCTTCCTCGGTCCCCGTTTCATCGACTGCGGTCTCGACGCCTCTTCTGTCTCCGGCCATCTCTTCAGTGTCTCCTGCGGTCTCGGTTGGGACGTTACCATCTCGTTGCTTGTCCCCTGCTCCTGTGCGTACGGCGACGCGGCCGTCCCGACAGCCGTCGTACGCTTCATCGGTGTCATCTGCTACCTCGAAGGACGTGGTTTGCGCTCCCCAGCCTCGTTATGCGACTTGCGTCGGTGACCTTCAGGAGTGGCCGTTTCCACCTGATCTGGAGGTTCCCGAGTTTATGCTGGGCCCACGGCGGCAGGGAGATCGCCCCCCCACCGACTTGGAGTATTTGATTTGGGAGGCCTATAAGCGACGGTATCCATGGGATTCGTTCCCTGATAAATATCTTCCTGTCTCTGAGATATGTATTTCTCGCTCATGATTCCTTTGTGTATTGTGGTGCATGGTTGTGGGGTGCGTGTCGGGTGTGTGTGTGTGTGGGGTGGGGCAGGTTTGTTTCCCGGTTCCTGCGTGCTCCGGTTTGTGGTTATGGGTTTGTGTGGCTTGTGTGTGTGTCCGGTTCCTGTGCGGTCCGGGGTTTGATTGGTGGGTGTCTGGTTGTGGATGTCGTGTGCTTATGTTGTGCTTTGTGGTTCTATGTTTTTTTTTTATGTTGCTGCTTGTGCGCTTGTTTGTGTAGTGTTGAGTGCCCTTCAGGCTGTTGGCGTGACCCGGTCTGGGTTTATGCTTTTTGTCGAGTTTTGCCATTGTGCTTTTCTTTGTTTGTTGTATATTTGTTCCTTTCTAGTTGTTATTTTTATTATTATTATTATTATTGTTATTATTGTTATTATTATTATTATTGTTATTGTTATTATAATTATTTTCGTTTTGTGTTGGTGCCTCTCCGTGTGGGTTTGAGGTGCTGATAGCCTTGTTCTGAAGATTTCATATTTTGGTGTGTTATTTCTGCATTGTATTCCACTGTGTTTTAACTTGCTTGTTGTGATTTGTTTGTAATTAGTATTGTTTGTGGTCGGCCCTTCCGGTCGGCGTTTTTGTGTTTAGTACATTTGTTCCTTTATGTTTTTGCACGTTTGCGCTTTGTTATTTTGGTCTGTTCTGTTATTGTTTACTTTTATTGTACTTATAAGCATGCTTGCATGTAAAAATAAATATAAAAAAAAAAGTAACAAGGTGGTTAATCCAAGAATGATAACCCCTTCTTAAAAAAAAAATCTTACGTTAACACTTGTCTCTCAGGACAATCAATAACAAAAGTTACTCAATTACAACTTGAAAGTCAAGCATTCGGTGAGTAATTCCCAATTTATTACTGAATACAACAGCCTATTAATTCAGACGAGTATTGATAAAGCCTACTGTCTCTCAACTGACAGTTCACTTCCGGTCTTACGACAAGATTACCTTAACGAGGGTAGACTACTGTACCACACACAAGGTTATAAGACACTCCGTGTAAACAACAACATCAACACCTGGTGAATTAACTGAGTGGCGGTTACAAATTCTCCTTAATTAGCTACGAGTGCTTAATCCCTCTGTCCGCAGACAGATCCGATCAGACCAACGAATTACAGCAGCTTAATTACAGCACAATTGACTCCGATCATAACAGACCGGTCAACCCCTTACGTTAATCAATCAATTAACAACAGCTCGTTAAATCGTTAACACTACGTTAGTCTTCACTTGACAATTCCTCCATTCCTTCACTGTGACTGTTGCCTTTACACGTCTCTACGTTAATCACAACAATGTTCTACAAAAGAAGTGACCTCGTTAAGTAAATCGTGACCCCCGGTGACGTTAAATGACTTTAATTCTCAAGGAATCCTTCACAGTACACAACGCATTCCACCAAGGACAAACTTGTCTACACACGGTACAACACAGTACATCCTTGCCACTCCCGGCAAAACTTGCAAATAACTTCCCCAGTAAATTATCCACCAATAATTCACACTACCACAACACAACAGTAAAATAAACGCTGACCAATATAATAATGGAAATTATTTATAACCAAGGGAAACCTCCCTGTTACCACTTTCACTGCTGAAAAAGGGAATCAAATTACAGCAAATTACATACACGGCACATAGAGAAAATGGAAACAAATAAAACTCATTTTACTCCTCCACTGAATGTGTCTCTAGGTGTCCTCACACACGTCAACCTCACAGTTGGGCTCAACCTTAACTTGGTGATGGTAAACAGGGTAAACTTACACGTCTCCAATTCCGATTCACCTCACTGTGTGGTCGACTGGGACAGAGGACATACGGAACACTGGGGGCGAAACCAGCTACAGAGCTTTATTACCCAAAATGGATACAGTGTACTTACATCAATCTCGCGGGCCCGCCACACACACTCACATACATACACGTCAACCTCACTCCCACTGCTGCTGCTGGATGATGACGTAGGCGTCCTCACACGTGGTCAGTTAGACCACGGGGTTAGCTCCACACACAGAGACCAGGGAGCGCGAACACGCCGGCTTAGGGCAGCCCAGGGGTGCGCGCACAACAGATTACACAGCTGGGATGCGGTACCACGCCCATCCACTTGACACGGTACCCCAGGATACGACGGTACACGGTGTTACACGGCACGACGGTACACGAAACAGAATCCTTCACTGTTCACTGCTAATTCCTCGGAATTACGAATTTAAGGTTGCTCTCATAGCACTGAAACCTTCTCTAAAATCGTCTCACTGCTGTACCTTCAAGCTAAGATACGATAGATGGCGGATGACGATAACTCCAGCCGATATTAATAGCCTCACTCAGTCCAGTTGCTCTGAGATGGCGTCTCACAATCACATGGCTTAGATGTCCCAGTTCACACTTGTTCGGTGCATGCACCTTTCCGAACTACCGGATTCTTCCGGACGGCACATGGAAAGATAGCAAGACGATAGGCGTGACTTAAGTAACGTTGCAGGTGGTATTTCACGATGCTTGGCCATTTGCACGAGAAGTACATCCTCCTCTGGCAACGTTCTTGGTAAGAATGATTTTTTCCCGCCAAAACGGCCCCGGGATACCATGCGGCACCCCTCAGCGTCTTGACCAATCACGGCTCAGCATTCCTGAAGCCCAAGCACCTTGGTCAATGGCGTCCCTTGCCTCACGACGCTACCCCCTCTCTCACGAAGTGGACACGTGATGGGGATGTAGTCTATACCCGTTAAGCCCCCAAACCTCCCTCTTTACACTTGACTTGTATAAAAATTTCCCTGAAATCAACTCCCTCCTGTAATTTCCTTCACAGACCTGATACAGCGATCAGAATGACATCAATGGCTAGCAAATGCCATGGGCTGTCCAACGACACCCAACACGACTGTGGAAAAGTTATATTCAGAAAGTTGAATCACGGTGCACATCACTGGTGCACTGTGCAATTTCGTACTTCATCCAGTGCTCGAGAGAGCAGGAAAATATGTCTCCTGACAGCTATGAAGTGTTGCCCGGGCATATAAGCAGCAGAGTAGCGAGTAATAACCACGGGAGACATCTCCCGTTACGCAGGGTGCAGTTGCACCTCCACAGATCTCCAGTACTGGTAATGGCTCAAAAGGGCAACCACTTACGGGCTATTCATGCCCGTGCCACCTTTTGGATGGCTGAATCTTCATCTTGGACACATTCATGGGAGACATCTCCCGGTACGCAAGATGCAGTCGCACCTCCACAGATCTCCAGTATCATCTATTGATACTGGTGATGGCTCAAAAGGGCCACCTCTTACGAGCCATTCATGCCCGTGCCACCTTTTGGGTGGCTTCATCTTCATCTTAACACATTAACATGGGAGACATCTCCCGTCTTGCAGGGTGCATTCGCACCTCCACAGATCTCCAGTATCAGCTATTGATACTGATAATGGCTCAAAAGGGCCACCACTTACGGGCTATTCATGCCCGTGCCACTTTTTGGGTGGCTTAATCTTCATCAATCAATCAATCGAGTAATAACCAGTCTACTTTCAAGTGTAGTTTAGAACAGACACTTGTGAGAAAATGTACCTCTCTAACTTTTATTTAAACTTTGCTTTTGACCCTTACCTCTTTTTTCCTAGCTAGTTATTGATAAGTGATTTTTCTAGTAATTGGTACATTTTTCGATTCGATTTCTTTCTGAATAAGCAAATTCATAAGCAGTTTTATGTGCAAAGCAACGCTTTATATCTGAACAGAGGAATCTCGGTTGCTCTGTTCATTATTTCATGGGGTGGCCGTGGACATATAAAACAAATACCTTTGTTTTACTATTTATTTTATTGAAATATGTGTTTGTATATATATATATATATATATACAAACACATATATATATTTTATATATATGTATATATATATATATACATATATATATATATATATATATTATATATATATATATATATATATATATATATATATATATATATATATGTTTGTATATATATATATATATATATATATATATATATATATATATATATATATATATATATATATATATATATATATATATATATATATATAGTGGATTAAGGTGTCAAGTGGATTAAGGCGTCTTGTACATACCAGTTGCGTTGCTTCTGGGAGTATGGGTTCGAGTCACTTCTGGGGTGTGAGTTTTCAGTTGCATATTGTCCTGGGGACCATTCAGGCTTGTTCGCATATATATATATATATATATATATATATATATATATATATATATATATATATATATATATATATATATATATATATATATATATATATATATATATATATATATATATATATATATATTTTCTCTTAGTGTGTGTGTTTATTGTCACCATACTTTACGTAACAATAGAACCGTTACACGTGTTTCTATGGACTTGCTAACGAACTTTGCTGTAACTTCTAAAGGAAATAAACATCTCCTAGTTATGGTAGATAATTTTCCTAGATACTGCAAACTGGTTCCAATTCCAAACAAAAGTGCAGGAACAATAGCTAGTGCATTTCATGATAACATAATTTGTAGGTATGGTCCACCTAGGGTAATACTTTCTGACAACGGCGCGGAATTCAATAATTCCATTCTGGAACAACTGGCTAAACTGTATAACATCAAAATGTGCAATATAATGCCTTGTCAACCGGCTAGCAATGATCTTTCTGAAAGAACAAATAAGAAAGTTCTTGACGCGCTCAGAGTAACAGTCAATCGGGACAGTCACAAATGGGATGAACTTATTCCAATCATCCAAAGTTCGATAAACTCCTCTGTCAACTCCTCCATAGGAGACACACCTCACTTTGTGCTGTTTGGGACAGACATGAAATTCCCTAACACTCTCCTGTCCTCCACTTGGGCTGGACGGTAGAGCGACGGTCTCGCTTCATGCAGGTCGGCGTTCAATCCCCGACCTTCCAAGTGGTTGGGCACCATTCCTCTTCCCCCCGTCATATCTCTAATCCTTATCCTGACCCCTTCCAAGTGCTATATAGTCGTAATAGCTTGGTGCTTTTCCCTTGATAATTCCCTTCCTTTCTCCTATCCTCGCCACTTGTGCCACTCAACAACTATGATGATTATGTTAAAGTCAAACAAAGAGACACTCAATTGGTGTTCCAGAGAGTCAAGGAACACCTATCTAAAGCTACTGACGATTTCACTCGGTTACAAAACGCTCATACTAAACCTACAAAAAGAGGACCTGGATCTTTAGTAATGATTCTCAACTAGCAAAGAGATGGTCCCATGTACAAGCTGACTCAGAAGTTTCTTGGACCTTACAGAGTTCTTGAGCATATCACAGGTAACTAGTACAAGCTGGAAAACCTAGCTACAGGTGAACATGTAAATGAATATCCCAATCACATGAAATTAGCCCGCCTGACTGTTGACGATGACAACCCAGTACCCATACATGACAACGTAATGACTGGCCCTACCACTGTGACACCCACTCCGGTCGCAGACATGAACAATGGTACCACGACACCTGTTACTCACACTTACAACCTTCAGTCCAGACCAGTTATTTCGACAGTACACCACCAACAGTCTGATGATGCACGCTCGTGTGACTGTGGTATTCCAGTCTGTAAAGGACAATGGATGCGTTATATCGGCTCCCCACTACCTGTCAGTATGTAGCAGAGGATGACAACGTTCGTGAAGAACTAGCACTTATCATTCATAGTTTTTGTCTAGCTGTGAGGGTAATGTTTACAATATTATAAACTAAGTAACCAACTTATGCCTACTACCTTCTATTCCTTTTCCACTCGCTCTAGTTCATATTTTTCCGACAGAATGTACTGATTGTGTACTAAACCATTCATGTGTGTTAGACACTTTTATTCAACATTCCCACAGCTCATGCGTTGAGATTTCCTGAGAAAGTTAAACCGATTAATGCCTTTCTCAGTGTTTTTTACATCTATTCTCTTTCCTCTCCTCAAATGTATGAAATTTTGATACCTATTCAGTTAACCTTAGTTCATACTTTCAATCTTATCACGTCTCTTACATTCCCTCTTAAGTCCTCGTATTTCTGCCACGTCCCTGCGCTCCATATTTTAGTGGAATGTCACTTATACTATGTACTATATCGTGCCTATGTTAGTGTCTACTGTTTATACCTTGCTTAACAGGTAACACCGAGGCTGAGCATCACGATCCTTGTGCACAACTTATGGTCCACTGCCTCTACGTCCTACGATTACTCTGCCTCTATCTGCAGATGGCCTTCCTGCCTCCAGTATGCGCAGACGTTTAGCTAGTTAGTCATGATGCTCCTTGGATACCTTAGTTTTTATAATTATATTTCTGCTATATATTCGGTGTTCATGCATGTCCGAGACGGTGTTGGACGTCTCAAAGCTTGTTTAAGACCACTGTAGATAAATAATGCTGTACATAAATGTTAGTTAGGTACACAACCAAGAAGTTCCTCAAGCAGATCGTCGAGGACGCCGATGATAACATGCCGAGCGGTTTTGGACGCATATTGGAGGCAGTTGGACGCACATTGGTCACACATGTGGTGACCATTAATAGCCTCATATCAACTGCATATATCGACTGCATAGTCAACAACGGAGTCAGCAGAACTGCAGATAAAGCATCAGGCGAAAACACCGCCCAAGATCAGACCCTCATAAGCCTTCGTTCTGCATACGCACTAACTGTATAGCAACACGTGGCCCAGCAGAGAGTATTTATAACTTTAAAATATAACAAAAAAAGCCACAGGTGTTTGGTTCTCCGTTCCTTCCCGCTACTAAGAAAGCTTGAACCACAACCAAAACAGCTGTTAATATTCCCACCACTTCTCCACACTACCCAACACTTCTCGCCTCTCATCTTCGCACTACTCCTCCACACTACACAACACTGCTCACTTCTCCTCTTCCCACCACTCCTCGATACTACACAACACTGATCGCCTCTCCTCTTCCCACCACTCTTTTGAAAAGAAGTTCCTGTAAAATAGTCTAATAGAGGGTACAAGTGTTGTGTTAGTTGACTCTTCAGAGGTTGCATGGCGTTTCACCTTTCTTTTTATGATGTCTTCAACAAAACCGTTAGAGAAGCCGTTGTTACATGTTAGAGAAGCCGTATATAAAATCACGCACGTATATGATTGGAACGTTGTGTCAAAATTTTAAAGGAATCGGTGGAGAACTTTTGGAGATTACATGCCTTTCATAGATGAGGCATGCATACAGTAGGTATATAAAAATACTCGCCTATTCGAATGCAACGTTGTGTGGAAATTTCAAAGCAAATGGTAAAGAGGTTCCGAAGATTTCCTCCACATGAAAAACACTTGAAAAACATAGTTCTTCAGAAAATCATGTTTTTTCCCGTCACAGACGTGACATCTATATAGTAAGTATATAAAATCTGCTCGGATGCGAATGGAATGTTGTGTGAAAATTTCAAAGCAATCGGTGAAGAACTTTCGGAGATTAGCGATTTTGAACAAACGAACATTTCCATTTAAAAATATATATATATATATATATATATATATATATATATATATATATATATATATATATATATATATATATATATATATATATATATATATATATATATATATATGTATATACATATATATATATATATATATATATATATATATATATATATATATATATATATATATATATATATATATATATATATATATACGAAAAAGCTTGAATGGTCCCCAGGACTATATGTGAGTGAAAACTCACATCCCAGAAGTGACTCGAACCCATACTCCCAGGAGCAACGCAACTGGTAACTACAGGACGCCTTAATCCGCTTGACCATCATGACCGGACATAAGGAAGTGATAGCCGAAGCTATTTGAACCACTTCCCCGCCGGCATTCAGTCGCATATAGTCCTGGGGACCATTCAGGCTTGTTCACATTTGTGTTCCTCACGTGTGGATTGGTTACATTGGTTACATTTTCAAAGACTTTGATTTACACACACACACACAACTTTAACTGAATAGAGCTTAAACATCTTCGAGTTTTTTATACCTACATTTGGGTGAGGTGACATGTTACAATTGTTTTGGATGAGGTGAAAATAAACTTTTAACACAAGACAGGACACGAAACAACGGGTATTAAAGGTAGGTAACTGCAGAAGGCCTATTTTTATTGGCCCATATTTCTTGATGCTTCTATATTGGAGCGGAGTCTTGAAGTGGGTAGAATATAGTTGTGCATTAATTGGCTGTTGATGGCTGGTGTTGACTTCTTGATGTGTAGTGCCTCGCAGACGTCAAGCCGCCTGCTATCGCTGTATCTTTCGATGATTTCTGTGTTGTTTGCTAGGATTTCTCTGGTGATGGTTTGGTTGTGGGAAGAGACTATATGTTCCTTAACGGAGCCCTGTTGCTTATGCATCGTTAAACGCCTGGAAAGAGATGTTGTTGTCTTGTCTATATACTGAGTTTTTTGAAGCTTACAGTCCCCAAGAGGGCATTTGAAGGCATAGACGACGTTGGTCTCTTTTAAAGCGTTCTGCTTTGTGTCTGGAGAGTTTCTCATGAGTAGGCTGGCCGTTTTTTTGGTTTTATAGTAAATTGTCAGTTGTATCTTCTGATTTTTGTCTGTAGGGATAACGTTTCTACTAACAATATCTTTCAGGACCCTTTCCTCCGTTTTATGGGCTGTGGAAAAGAAGTTCCTCTAAAATAGTCTAATAGGGGGTATAGGTGTTGTGTTAGTTGTCTCTTCAGAGGTTGCATGGCGTTTCACTTTCCTTCTTATGATGTCTTCCACGAAACCATTGGAGAAGCCGTTGTTGACTAGGACCTGCCTTACCCTACAGAGTTCTTCGTCGACTTCCTCGACTCATCCACCTCACCCAAATGTAGATATAAAATCGAAGATGTGTAAGCTCTATTCAGTTTCAGTTGTGTGTTTGTAAACTAAAGTCTTCGAAAATGTAATAAGTTTTACGAAACGCACTCAAGTGTCGCGTCAGACTAGAAATAAAAATGAATTTTGGAGAATTGACCTTTGAATTACCATTAACAGTGAAAAGAAACGTAAGAAAGATCGAGAAAATTCGTGTTAGAATCATTAATCTTACTTTTTCGGTCATATTTAATAATATATATATATATATTGTGACGATAATCTCTTTCAAGAGAGATTGAGCCTGCTCTTCCCTCCAAACTACGTCCCAGTAACAACTAATATAGAAGATATATCCAACAAGTACAACAAGTTTTGCCCATAGAGCAAAACGTATCCAGCACCGGCGCTCCTGCTCGCCTCCGCCACACGAGCTGATGTCTGGGCCACCGCGACCTAGGGAAGGCAGAATATATCGTGCTCCACACAAGTTAACACGTCTCATTGGTAGACTAAGCCTTGGCTTACGTGTACTAAGGGAGGTGGCAGCTTGAAGCCAATATTCCTGCACTAATATAATTTACTTTGCTATTATTCACTTGTCTTAACGTAACTTTTCATTTGCCAGTGATTATTCTTATTATTTTGTTTGTTGATTTATGTTACAATTTTTATGCCCAATTTTATTCATGTTTTGCTTTTCTAACGTAATTAAAATTTCATTGTTAAATTTACTTGTGTTTTGTGTGTCTTCCCATTACCTTACCACAGACGAAAGTTCCAGCTTTTTTCTTTTTTTTTCTTTATGTGACGAGGCCATACCCCTAGCTTTTGAAACAGCCGAACACCAACGCGTTACCGTCACATAAAGTGGGGCCTGCCCTAGGAGCTTTACTCAGGTACTGGTGCCAAGTAGTAATTTATGGTAAGCATATTCGGCTTTGGTAACGTAGCTTTTACTATTTTTCATATTCAATTTCATTTTTATATGGTGCTGTGTGTATTGTGCATTCCGAGAGTAGCATATAGTGAAGGTGAGACAACTTTGGATTGCGTGGTGACTGTAGGCCTCAGTCATACTCTTAATTGGTCATCTCTCCCTCCGTGTTATTACTCGTGTTTACCATCTTTTGTCCCTTGGATATTTCTCACATTTTCGACAGATCATCATATTGGTACCCTGGTACTGTGGTCTGCCCCCGGGTCAAGTGCACCTAATCTTCTGCAATCTGACTGTAGGAGGATAAAGAGGGCCATAGTTCCTCTAGCACGAACTTTAGTTGCTGAATTGGGACCTCAGCAGCAGTTCTCGTCACCAGTTGACACCTCGCACTCCTACACGTCAGTCAGAGATGATGATACCTACGTTGGTAGGGAATTAGCTTTCTTTTTCAGAGCACAAAAGTTCGCTAATTCTGTAAGTATCATATTAATTTCAGTGGGAAAACTTGCTTATGTCCTATAGAGACTCGGCAAGGTATGGCTACATCCTTGGACTACCAATTTTACTTTTGAGGCAATTAACTGTTTCATTTGTTTTAGAAACTCAGTTTCACTTGTTTAGTAGGATTTTCTTGCCCTTATCCTCTTACATGAGTACCGGGTACAAGATTTCCTGCGACCTCGATTTAAATTAATCATTTAACATCTTGTACTTAACTTTAATTGTTAAAGATTCCACAGGATAGGTACCAGTTGCCACGTTGTCCTGTTTCTGACATTCACTATATCACAACAGTATATTCGTTGTGCATTTATTTGCTAATTTCACAATGTTTCGTCTCCAAGCTTTCCGTGCAGATCCAGCAGGTGAAATAGGGACTTTAAGTCGTGCCAAGAGGACTGAATTACAAACTCTTGCACATGAGTATCAACTAGAAGTTCCCTACCAAGCCAACAAAAATGACATACACAACCTGTTGCTGGATCACTTCTTAGAGCAAGGTAAGATAGACTCTGAAACTCAAGAAACTTACTTTATTGCAGATAAAACTGATTTGGCAACGATGAAACTCAAAATAGAGCTGGCCAAGATTGAACGCGAGCAGCAAAGGGAAGCAGCTGCCATGCAAAGAGAAGCCCTCGAACAACAAGAACGAGCAGCTGCCATACGAAGGGAAGAACAAGAACGTGAGATTGCCTTACTCCGTGAACGTGAACGAATACAGCTTGAAACAAAACGACGCGAGTTGGAGATGCAACACGAACATGACAAGCAACAAGCGACTCTGGCTATAGAGTGTCGTCAACGAGAATTCGCGTTGGAAACTTCACACCTCGCTCTACGACAGCAAGCTACTGCCAATCTTCCCATCAGTTTTAATATATCACATGCAAGTAAGTTAATGCCATCATTTGTAGAAGCAGAAGTTGACGTGTTTTTTACCACCTTTGAAACCCTTGCTAATCAACTCAGTTGGCCTGCCGACCAATGGGCCACACTTCTCAGAGTACATCTTACAGGTAGAGCTGCAGTCACACTCAGTACTTTGGCGTCTGAGAATGACTACCAGACTCTGAAACAAGCAGTGTTGGACGCCTACCTTCTCTCCACCGAAAGTTATCGAAGGAAATTCCGTGATCACCTGAAGGCAAGTACCACTACCTTTCTTGAGTTTGCTAACACAAAACGGAGATATTTTATGAAATGGCTGGAAGCAGCACATGTCTCTACTTTTACAGAACTCGTCAACCTGATGCTAGTTGAAGAATTCTTGAGGCGTGTGCCGCCTCCTGTCCGTCTATATTTAGCAGATAAAGAAGAAACCGACTACCTGAAGTGTGCTAAGTCGGCTGACACTTACAGCCTCATCCACCGGCTGACACCCGAACCATCCTCCAGTAAGAAGTCGTGGACAGTTACGAGAAAGTGAGTACCGATCAAGCTGGCTCGCAATTGTACTGCAAGTATTGTAGACTCTATGGACATACCATAGATAAGTGTGGTAAGTCTCAATACAAAGGAACCACCGACACGCAAAAGCCCAAACCAACTCCTCCTAAGTCCGGTAAGCCTGTGATGAATGTTGGTGTTCATGTTAATGATCTTTCTCTTTTCAGTAACCACCTGTATACTGGAACTGTCTCTGCCAACGGTTCAAATCCGGAGGGACGTTTCAAATTGAAGATCTTGAGGGACACAGCGGCTCTTCAATCGATCATCTTGAAGTCGGCTGTGCCCAACATCGCCTACACCGGAGAAACTGTCTTCATCACTGACCTCACTGCTACCACTCCTTATCCTCTCGCCAGAGTCCACCTGGATTGTCCCTTCGTGAACGGAGAAGTCCAAGTCGCCGTCAGGGAAAAGCCTTTTCCCATGCCTGGAATGCAACTTCTCCTAGGAAACGACTTGGCAGAAGACCTGCAACCGACCAACCTGATCGTCATGGACAAACCCCAAGTGTGTACCTCTGTGCCAGATAACCCTATATTTAAGTATGTTCCAGCAAAGGTTCAAGAGAGTGATGACGTTTCTCCTCCGGTTCTAGTGACCACCCGTGCACAAGCCGCACGACCACAGCCAGCTGACTCTACTGCTACCGCTGTCCCTCAAGATCCTCAGAAACTACCCCCGAATCTGACCAAGTTGGAGTTCCGTAAGTTACAGAGGGAAGATCTTACCTTAACACCATTATTTTTCCAGGCTGAGACTCAACCCGACAGTATTCCTGTGTTCTTCCTAGAGAACGACTTGCTCTACCGCAGATATAGACCCAGTAAACTGAAGGAGGACGACGATTGGGCCAACATCGAACAACTTGTGATTCCTGCCAGCCTGCGGCCCACTATTCTACACCTGGCCCACGGAGCACTCTCCCACTACGGATTCAACAAGACTTACCATGGAATTCGTCAAGACTATTACTGGCCAGGTATGGAAAATAGCGTCAAACAGTACGTAAAACAGTGTCATACATGTCAGATGGCAGGTAAACCGAACATCTCTATTCCCAGAGCGCCACTGATTCCCATACAGGTGCCTGCGGAACCTTTCCACAGACTTATTATAGACTGTGTTGGTCCTTTACCTCGGACCAGTTCAGGTAACGCCTATATCTTAACCATCCTGTGTCCTACCACCAGATTTCCCATAGCAGTTCCAGTGAAGAACATTACGGCTGCTACGGTTGTGAAGCACTTATTGAAGATCTTCACCCAGTATGGATTTCCCAGGGAGATTCAGAGCGACTGAGGTACCAACTTCACCAGTGATCTCTTCAAAAGAACACTGGAGGAGTTCAACATCAAACAGGTATTGTCCAGCCCCTATCATCCTGCTTCACAGGGTTCTCTTGAGCGTAGTCATCAGACTATCAAAGCACTCCTGAAAAAGTTTTGTAGTGAAACCTCTAAGGATTGGGATAAGCAAATAGATCTGATAATGCACATTTATAGAAGTCTTCCCAATGAGTCCCTAGGAGTATCTCCTTATGAGATGCTCTACGGCCGTAAGTGCCGTACTCCCCTCAAGGCTTTCAAAGACTCTCTACGTGATGCCACCTTCAGTGAGCATCAGAATGTGCCCCAGTTTCTTCAAAACCTTCAACACATTCTAGAGAGAGTCCACAGTTTTGCCCATGATAATCTATTGAAAGCACAGGAGAGGATGAAGACTCATTACGACCAGACCAGCAAAGTAAGAAAATTTAAGCCGGGAGACTTCGTCCTTGCTTATTTCCCTATCCCAGGTTCTCCTTTACAAAACAGGTTTTCAGGACCCTACCGCATCAAGGAGTGCAGACACAACCATAACTACGTTCTAGAAACTCCAGATAGGCGGCGGAAGACCCAGCTGTGCCACGTCAACCTCCTGAAGCTATATAATGGTACTCCTCCCACTGTCATGTTAAACTACTCTACTTTTACAGAACCATACATCCACAGTGAGACCTTCCCTGCTTCTCCTCCCGAAAGCACTGACAAGGAGTCGGCGCTTTCTAATTCAAAAATCCATACTGATATTCCCAACCATTTTCAGGACCATAATAGTGCTCCTTTGCCATATTCTAATTCCACTCTCACCTCGTCAGATAAGCCCTTCATCCTCCATGTCGACGCCAGTGGTACCGGCGTTGGTGGTGTCTTGATGCAGCAACGAGGCGAGGAGAATACACCTGTCAGCGACTACTGCTACAAGGAACTACGGAACAATTGGCAAGGAGCTACTCTTCATCATCCTGAAGCTCCAGCACTTTACTCCACACCTGAAAAGTGCTCGGTCTACCATCAACACGGACCACACCACCCTACACCTCCTGCAGCACGCCCACTTCTCACCTCAACGTCTTCTACTATGGGCTTGATAACTGCAGAAATTCAACCTGGAGACCCGCTATACCAAGGTTCTGACAACATCATAGCCGATGCACTCTCCAGAGTTTATGAAGTAGAAGCGACTCCACCTATTACTCCACCACATAACGACGTACTTCTTCCAGAACCGCAGGCTTCGGGGGAGAGTTGTGACGATAATCTCTTTCAAGAGAGATTGAGCCTGCTCTTCCCTCCAAACTACGTCCCAGTAACAACTAATATAGAAGATATATCCAACAAGTACAACAACAAGTTTTGCCCATAGAGCAAAACGTATCCAGCACCGGTGCTCCTGCTCGCCTCCGCCACACGAGCTGATGTCTGGGCCACCGCGACCTAGGGAAGGCAGAATATATCGTGCTCCACACAAGTTAACACGTCTCATTGGTAGACTAAGCCTTGGCTTACGTGTACTAAGGGAGGTGGCAGCTTGAAGCCAATATTCCTGCACTAATATAATTTACTTTGCTATTATTCACTTGTCTTAACGTAACTTTTCATTTGCCAGTGATTATTCTTATTATTTTGTTTGTTGATTTATGTTACAATTTTTATGCCCAATTTTATTCATGTTTTGCTTTTCTAACGTAATTAAAATTTCATTGTTTAATTTACTTGTGTTTTGTGTGTCTTCCCATTACCTTACCACAGACGAAAGTTCCAGCTTTTTTCTTTTTTTTTTCTTTATGTGACGAGGCCATACCCCTAGCTTTTGAAACAGCCGAACACCAATGCGTTACCGTCACAATATATATATATATATATATATATATATATATATATATATATATATATATATATATATATATGTATATGTCGTACCTAGTAGCCAGAACGCACTTCTCAGCCTACTATGCAGGGCCTGATTTGCCTAATAAGCCAAGTTTTCCTGAATTAATATATTTTCTCTAATTTTTTTGTTATGAAATGATAAAGCTACTCATTTAATTATGTATGAGGTCAATTTTTTTTTTATTGGAGATAAAATTAACGTAGATATATGACTGAACCTAACCAACCCTACCTAACCTAACCTAACCTAACCTATCTTTATCTGTTAGGTTAGGTTTGGTAGCCAAAAAAGCTAGGTTAGGTTTGGTTAGGTTAGGTAGGTTAGGTAGTCGAAAAACAATTAATTCATGAAAACTTGGCTTATTAGGCAAATCGGGCCTTGCATAGTAGGCTGAGAAGTGCGTTCTGGCTACTAGGAACGACATATATATATATATATATATATATATATATATATATATATATATATATATATATATATATATATATATATATATATATATATATATATATATATATATATATATATATATATATACATACACATATATATATATATATATATATATATATATATATATATATATATATATATATATATATACATATATTAGTATATTTTGGTAGCAGTCTTTCCTGTAGACATATATTATTAAATATGACCGAAAAAGTAAGATTAATAATTCTAACACGAATTTTCTCAATCTTTCGTACATTACGCTTCACTGTTGGAGGTAAATCAAAAATCAATTCTCCAAAATTCATTTTTATTTCTAGTCTGACGCGACACGGGCGCGTTTCTTAAAACTTATTACATTTTCAAAGACTTTAGTTCACAAATACACAAATGAATAGAACTTACGTATCTCCGATTTTATATCATCATTTGAGTGAGGTGGAAGGGGTGATGTGGCATTAACACAAGACAGAACAAAATATGGTATTAATAGGGTATTAATTTCATCAACACAAGACAGAACAAGAGTATTAATAGGGTATTAATTTCATCAACACAAGACAGAACACGAAACAATGGATATTGAATAGAAGTGTTTGTAGAAAGCCTATTGGTCCATATTTCTTGATGCTTCTATATTGGAGCGGAGTCTTGAGGTGGGTAGAATATAGTTGTGCAATAATTGGCTGTTGATTGCTGGTGTTGATTTCTTGATGTGTAGTGCCTCGCAAACGTCAAGCCGCCTGCTATCGCTGTATCTATCGATGATTTCTGTGTTGTTTACTAGGATTTCTCTGGCGATGGTTTGGTTGTGGGAAGAGATTATATGTTCCTTAATGGAGCCCTGTTGCTTATGCATCGTTAAACGCCTAGAAAGAGATGTTGTTGTCTTGCCTATATACTGGGTTTTTTGGAGCTTACAGTCCCCAAGTGGGCATTTGAAGGCATAGACGACGTTAGTCTCTTTTAAAGCGTTCTGTTTTGTGTCTGGAGAGTTTCTCATGAGTAGGTTGGCCGTTTTTCTGGTTTTATAGTAAATCGTCAGTTGTATCCTCTGATTTTTGTCTGTAGGGATAACGTTTCTATTAACAATATCTTTCAGGACCCTTTCCTCCGTTTTATGAGCTGTGGAAAAGAAGTTCCTGTAAAATAGTCTAATAGGGGGTATAGGTGTTGTGTTAGTTGTCTCTTCAGAGGTTGCATGGCTTTTCACTTTCCTTCTTATGATGTTTTCGACGAAACCATCGGAGAAGCCGTTATTGACTAGGACCTGCCTTACCCTACAGAGTTCTTCGTCGACTTGCTTCCATTCTGAGCTGTAGCTGAGAGCATGGTCGACATATGCATTAACAACACTCCTCTTGTACCTGTCTGGGCAGTCGCTGTTGGCATTTAGGCACATTCCTATGTTTGTTTCCTTAGTGTAGACTGCAGTGTGGAAACCTCCGCCCTTTTCCATGACTGTTACATCTAGAAAGGGCAGCTTCCCATCCTTTTCCATCTCGTAAGTGAAACGCAGCACGGAACTCTGCTCAAATGCCTCCTTCAGCTCCTGCAGATGTCTGACATCAGGTACCTGTGTAAAAATGTCGTCAACATACCTGCAGTATATGGCCGGTTTCAAGTTCATGTCGACTAAGACTTTTTGCTCGATGGTACCCATGTAGAAGTTTGCAAACAGGACACCTAGGGGAGAACCCATGGCGACCCCATCTACTTGCTTATACATGTGCCCATCCGGGCTCAAGAAGGGTGCCTCTTTAGTACAAGCTTGGAGTAGTTTCCTCAGAATATTTTCTGGTATGTCAAGAGGAGTACAGGCTGGATCACGATACACTCTATCGGCTATCATTCCGATTGTCTCGTCCACAGGTACGTTGGTAAACAGCGATTCTACGTCCAACGAGGCTCTTATCCCTGTGGCCCGTGTGCCCCGCAGTAAGTCAACAAATTCCTTTGGAGACTTCAGGCTGAAGGCGCAAGGAACATAAGGAGTCAGCAGGCCGTTGAGTCGCTTCGCCAGTCTGTACGTGGGTGTGGGTATCTGGCTAATGATTGGCCGAAGTGGGTTTCCAGGCTTGTGCGTCTTGACATTTCCATACGCATATCCAGGTTTATATTCCCCAATGATCTTTGGCAGGTGGAGTCCGGATTTCTTGGCGTTCACAGTTTCGATCAGTTTGTTGACCTTTGCTTTTAATTCGGCTGTAGTGTCCTTCGTTACCCTTTGGAACTTAGTTTGGTCAGAGAGTATGATGTTCATTTTCGCCAGATATTCGTCTTTTTTAAGAATGACATATATTGGCGACTTGTCACCTCTCCTGACAACTATCTCCTTGTTCTCACGAAGGCTTTTAGCTGCCGCTTTAAGCTCGGGGGACAGTATGGTGCTTCTGTAGTTGCCTCGATTCTTTCCTCCTTCTGCAATAAGTTCTGCTTGTAAGGTATCTTTGGTAGTGACCTTCTTTTGTGTCTCGAGGTCGAATATGTCGTCCAAGAGAATTTCCAACTCTACTTTCCGGGCCATCTCACTCGGTCTGGACATAACATGACAGTTTATGCCCAGATTTAGGAGAGTGACTTGGTCCTCAGTGAGGTTAATTCCTGCAAGGTTCAGGAAGCCATCTCTTGGTCGTGGAATTGCCATAGGTCCTCCATATAATGTTGTTAGTTTCTTGATAATCCTTGTTTCAGTGCTGAGGTGATGTTGGTCTGTGAGGATGTCGAGGTGTTGTTCAATGCGGGTACGGATACTATCGTCGATGTTGCTATTTCTCCACTCGTTTGTAGCATGAAGTAGTTGCGTTTTGTTGTCTTTGATTTCATCAAAGATTTCCGAGTGAGATGGCCCGGAAAGTAGAGTTGGAAATTCTGTTGGACGACATATTCGACCTCGAGACACAAAAGAAGGTCACTACCAAAGATACCTTACAAGCAGAACTTATTGCAGAAGGAGGAAAGAATCGAGGCAACTACAGAAGCACCATACTGTCCCCCGAGCTTAAAGCTGCAGCTAAAAGCCTTCGTGAGAACAAGGAGATAGTTGTCAGGAGAGGTGACAAGTCGCCAATATATGTCATTCTTAAAAAAGACGAATATCTGGCGAAAATGAACATCATACTCTCTGACCAAACTAAGTTCCAAAGGGTAACGAAGGACACTACAGCCGAATTAAAAGCAAAGGTCAACAAACTGATCGAAACTGTGAACGCCAAGAAATCCGGACTCCACCTGCCAAAGATCATTGGGGAATATAAACCTGGATATGCGTATGGAAATGTCAAGACGCACAAGCCTGGAAACCCACTTCGGCCAATCATTAGCCAGATACCCACACCCACGTACAGACTGGCGAAGCGACTCAACGGCCTGCTGACTCCTTATGTTCCTTGCGCCTTCAGCCTGAAGTCTCCAAAGGAATTTGTTGACTTACTGCGGGGCACACGGGCCACAGGGATAAGAGCCTCGTTGGACGTAGAATCGCTGTTTACCAACGTACCTGTGGACGAGACAATCGGAATGATAGCCGACCGAGTGTATCGTGATCCAGCCTGTACTCCTCTTGACATACCAGAAAATATTCTGAGGAAACTACTCCAAGCTTGTACTAAAAAGGCACCCTTCTTGAGCCCGGATGGGCACATGTATAAGCAAGTAGATGGGGTCGCCATGGGTTCTCCCCTAGGTGTCCTGTTTGCAAACTTCTACATGGGTACCATCGAGCAAAAAGTCTTAGTCGACATGAACTTGAAACCGGCCATATACTGCAGGTATGTTGACGACATTTTTACACAGGTACCTGATGTCAGACATCTGCAGGAGCTGAAGGAGGCATTTGAGCAGAGTTCCGTGCTGCGTTTCACTTACGAGATGGAAAAGGATGGGAAGCTGCCCTTTCTAGATGTAACAGTCATGGAAAAGGGCGGAGGTTTCCACACTGCAGTCTACACTAAGGAAACAAACATAGGAATGTGCCTAAATGCCAACAGCGACTGCCCAGACAGGTACAAGAGGAGTGTTGTTAACGCATATGTCGACCGTGCTCTCAGCCACAGCTCAGAATGGAAGCAAGTCGACGAAGAACTCTGTAGGGTAAGGCAGGTCCTAGTCAACAACGGCTTCTCCAATGGTTTCGTTGAAGACATCATAAGAAGGAAAGTGAAACGCCATGCAACCTCTGAAGAGACAACTAACACAACACCTATACCCCCTATTAGACTATTTTACAGGAACTTCTTTTCCACAGCTCATAAAACGGAGGAAAGGGTCCTGAAAGATATTGTTAATAGAAACGTTATCCCTACAGACAAAAATCAGAGGATACAACTGACGATTTACTATAAAACCAGAAAAACGGCCAGCCTACTCATGAGAAACTCTCCAGACACAAAACAGAACGCTTTAAAAGAGACTAACGTCGTCTATGCCTTCAAATGCCCACTTGGGGACTGTAAGCTCCAAAAAACCCAGTATATAGGCAAGACAACAACATCTCTTTCTAGGCGTTTAACGATGCATAAGCAACAGGGCTCCATTAAGGAACATATAATCTCTTCCCACAACCAAACCATCGCCAGAGAAATCCTAGTAAACAACACAGAAATCATCGATAGATACAGCGATAGCAGGCGGCTTGACGTTTGCGAGGCACTACACATCAAGAAATCAACACCAGCAATCAACAGCCAATTATTGCACAACTATATTCTACCCACCTCAAGACTCCGCTCCAATATAGAAGCATCAAGAAATATGGACCAATAGGCTTTCTACAAACACTTCTATTCAATATCCATTGTTTCGTGTTCTGTCTTGTGTTGATGAAATTAATACCCTATTAATACTCTTGTTCTGTCTTGTGTTAATGCCACATCACCCCTTCCACCTCACTCAAATGTAGATATAAAATCGGAGATACGTAAGTTCTATTCAGTTGTGTATATATATATATATATATATATATATATATATATATATATATATATATATATATATATATATATATATATATATATATATATATATATATATATATATATGCATATACATATATATATCAGCAACTGGCACCCGTCTCACACCGCAGGCCCTCCAAATTGCCGTGGCTCTCCGCCTCGCTGCCCCAATCCACACCGAATACAGGAATATTTGCGGCGAGACAGAGGCCGACAGGTACGGACGGCATGGCCTTCTCTACCATAGGACAGGAGGATGGCATGCAAGACACGGCGAGGTCAATGACATTATTAAGAGAAGCCTTACAACAGCCAGTTGTCCAGCAGAGAGAGAGCCCTGTTACCTAATGTCCCGCAACTCTGATGAGCCTGTCGGTCGCCCAGACGGAATCACGGTGAACCCCTGGAAGAATTGTAGACAGTTGGTGTGGGACTACACTTGCGTTTCAACTTTAGCCAATACCTATGTTGACTTTAGTGCTACACAAGCAGAAGGAGCTGCCAATCACCGGGAAGCGGCCAAGTCACGTAGATGCAGCACCTTGAGCACCACTACAATTTTGACCCCATTGCCTCAGAGACAATTGGTGCCTGGGGCAAAAGTGCTGCTAGCTTTTTGAAGGAGTTGGGGTCTAAGCTAATCGAAACAACTAGAGACCCTAGAGCTGCCAGTTTTCTTTTTCAGCGCCTTTGTGTGGCAACCCAGAGAGGAAATGCTCACTGCATCCATGGTTCCTGCCCGCCATCTGAGGAGCTGGAGGAGCTATACAACTTGAGACAAGCAGCCTTGTACCCTGCATGTAATCAATATTGTAACTTTTTTTGTGTAATGACATTTTCAAATAAAGTTAGATAAATATACACACATACCAAAAGAATAGGGGTGGTAGGAGAAGAAAATATCAAAGTGTTCAGTGAGGATCCACAAGGTCTTCTCTGAGCTCTGAGTACTCTTTATTTTCTTCTCCGAGGCTATGGATCCCTACACTTGCACAAGAGATGGTACCTCTTCTAGGTTTGTGAATAAATATATATATATATATATATATATATATATATATATATATATATATATATATATATATATATATATATGTGGGTTTATATATATATATATGTGGGTTTATATATATATATATGTGGGTTTATATATATATATATGTTTATATATATAGGATAATATTCTGCGTGACAGTAATTATGCCATGCGACTTACAGAGAGCATTCACTCGCGGACCATCCCGAGTTCCTCAGTGATCAAGAATCTAATGATGTCACCAGATGTTCCTGACGACACCAAACGCCAGGTTGGTGTGGCTCTTTACGTAGTACAGTCACTTATTGACGCATTGTGTAAGTGGGACAAGGACAACAATGGGACCACCAGTCCCAGGGAGGAACACCACCAAGACGATGGCTGCTGTTGACACGAGGACCATTAGGTTTCTCAGTTGGAACATTCGTAGCATCAACAAAAGACTGAATGACCTAATTGCATATGTTACCTGTAACAACATAGATATAATTGCTTTACAGGAGCCCTACACGTCCAATATGATAAACAAAACCCCACCAAAGATCAGAGGGTATGCATCCTATAATAACAGTAACGCCACAGGCCTATTAACTTACGTCAGAAGTGATTTACCGCACATTCTTGTGAGCACGTCACACAATGTACACACACAGTACCATCACTTTCATGTACAAACTACAGCAGGCCACTTTTCATTCCTCAACGTATATGCCAGAAGCCAGAAACTCAATGTAACATTGTTCCCAGATCTAGACAATCATGGGACAATATACATGGGAGATTTTAATGCTAGACATATTACGCTGGGAGACAGTACTAACAACGATAATGGATGCAAATTTATCAAATATGTTTATGACAACAGATTAACCGTGTATACTACGGATACCCAAACTCATTTATTGGGAGGCAGACTTGATTATGTAATGGGTAGAAACCTTGTGCAAGATAGGATGGAATGTTCGTTGGTAAATCACTTGGTTAGTGATCACTATGCAGTTTCTGCTTCCTATGAGGTGCAGTGTGATGTACCTAATAGACATCAGAGACGGAAAATGAATATTCCATATGGCTTGCATGACCACTTTATTAATTGTATATCAAAATGGTATCAAGATTACACAATAACGAATGTAGAAGCCTTCTCCAGAGATCTCGTTGATACGATTACTACCTACTACGACACATGGGTGTGTTGGGGAACAGGTCGTAAGCCTAGCAGAAGTGGGCAACACCTGCCACCACCCAAGTGGGTCCTTGACCCCGTATTTGTTAAAGAACATGAACGAGTAAAGCAACTTGGAGATACGTACAAACGAACCAAAGCACAAGGTGACCTGCATGCATTTCTAGTTGCAAATAGAGAGGTGAGAGACATGAGCAACGTCATACGTAATAAACATTGGGAAGAGTTCCTACAAAGTATAAATGAGCAAACAACACTTGTTGAAGTTTGGGAAAAGATACGGAAAATCTCTAGAAGCAGCCCAACCAAACCGCTGCACCACAGCCCACTAGAACAAGCAAACATTCTCCTTGATCAATGGGCAATAACATCGAGCTACGACTCACTCCCAATTAACATACAGCACAAACTTGATGACACACGCCCCAACAGACAACGAACCATTAATCTTGCCTGTACAGCTATCGACGTGTCGGACCTTAATGATGTAACTGAATGGGAATTAAATCATGCACTAAAGATGGGAAAATCAACTGCTCCTGGAGAGGATAGTATTACTTACAGTCTTCTGAGATTAGTCTCACACGTACCAGGTAATCCACTATTAGTGTTGTACAGAATGAGTTTACGTGAAGGAGTATTACCGGATGCTTGGACAAAGAGTGTCATTGTTCCTATCCCCAAACCACACTCAGATAATTATAGACCCATATCTTTAACATCGTGTGTTTGTAAAGTGCTTGAACGTATTGTTCTTAACCGACTCATGTATCGTATACAGGGGCACCTGTCACCCCAACTGTTTGGATTTATGCCTGGGCTCAGTACACAACACTGTTTTGCTGAGTACTTCGCACATATTGAAGCTTCCCCCCAAACAGTCTTCATCGACCTAGCAGCAGCTTTTGATACAGCAAACAGAGGAATCATACTGGAACAGCTTGCCGAGCTGGGAATACAAGGAAAATTACTGAAATGGATAAAGGGCTATTTGTCTAATCGAACAGCATATGTTTTGTTTAATGGTGTTAAAAGCACAGAGAGCAAACACTTTGAACTGGGAACTCCACAAGGAGGGGTCCTCAGTCCCTTATTGTTCAACGTTCTGATGCATAAACTTATTAAAGATCTTCCAACTAATAATGAAGACACTGTCATTTGTTATGCTGATGATATATGTTTACAGGCTGCCACCGAGCCTAGAATGCAAGTTCTGCTCGACGCTTTTGCTACTAGAGCTGAGGAATGTGGCCTCCTTATCTCTGTACAGAAAACTCGTGCCCTCATTCCATGTGGTATTCCACCACCCAATTATCATATAGATGGGCGAGCACTTGAGAACTGCGAGTCTTACAGATACCTTGGTGTCCCCATTAACGACCCTGGGTACCTTTCTTCTCTCAAGAGGAGACTTTGGGAGAGATTAAAGCCCTTGCGGGTCCTTGTTGGTGTCAATCATGGGCTTAACGTGAGACTTGCTAGAATGTTTTATGTATCATTTATACGCTCTGTGATTGACTACAATGCTCTACATCTCACACTGTATACTGACAAAGAGCTGAAATCTCTTGAAACCTTGCAAAATGAAGCTATGCGTCTCATCCTTGGGGCTCCAAAGTCCACGAGAATAGTTAACATGAGAGCAGAGTTAAAATTACCTACCATAAGTGAGAGAATCTTGTCTATTAGCACAGTTTTCGGCGTGAAGGCATTGAGTAGATCTAGACAACACATGAAGTTTCAAGCTAAACTTTCTAATATGCTGCACTCACCTGAGGTCTATAGAAGAAGAACGAAATCTGATTATGTATATTGGTTCTACAAGGTAGCCAACTCCATCAAAATATTAAATATGTACCCAACTCGACTAATGATTAATCAGCCAATTACTCCATGGGATAACTGGGATCTATCAGTTGATTTTGTAAATGCGCCCAAGAAAGATAGTGTGCACACTACATTGTTAAAACAGTTAACACTGAAAAGCATCACTGAAAGTACTCAGAGTATGGGTAACGATGTTTATCAGTGCTATACCGACGGCTCTGTAGAAGAAGGTGGACGATGTACCGGATGTGCATGTAACATATATGAACAATCTTCTCTCGTACATACAGCAATGAAGCGCGTCAATGACTGGGCAAGTACAACTCAAACCGAACTTGCAGGCATATACCTTGCCACTGAATTTTTAAAAGACAAAGGCAGTGGACTTATATACTGTGACTCGCAGAGTGCACTCCTGGCATTGAACGCACATAGTAGTGACACCCAGAAAATAGTCAGTGATATTCGAATGAATGTTTTAGCTGCCAAAGAAAACAGATTTGAGATTAAATTCCTATGGATACCATCACATGTTGGCATCTCAAGGCATGACACTGTTGATATGCTTGCTAAGTCAGCTTGCAGAAAACCAGTGGTAGAAATTGATATGGGTGTTTCATTAGCAGTGACAAAGAGAATACTTAAACAAATATCTAATGAAAATCTCACCGACCTAACAAATTCTCAAAGACCTGAAAGTTGTAGCATTAAATATTATGATAGATATCGTGAGGAGACATTCACATATGGGACTAATAGAACAAGAACCCGGCAATGTGATGTTATAGTGGCCAGAATACGCCTGGGATATAGACGTATCTGGCAGCTTTCTCAAAACCCAAATGTCGAGTACACAATGTGTCAACTTTGTGAAAGAGAAAACATGCACTCTCTTGAACATTATATTGTAGAATGTCCCATACTGACTGACTTTCGCCCTCCTGGGCTAAGGTATGCTGAACTCTGTAGTTACTATATGAGTACTGGAACACTTGATGATATATTGGACTTGTATCCAAAATTGACCATGTAATGTATCAATCATACAATGTATGTATGTGATGTAACTATATAACCTGAGCTTGTAAAAGCACCTTCATCACCTTCAGTGATTAAGTGCTTAATTGCACACTAGTTTCTTTATCAGCTACCTCACCCTGTCAGGGTAAATGAGACAAATGTATGTGAATGCATGTATGTGTGTATATATGTATGTGTATGTGTGTGTGTGTATGTATATGTATGGGTATAAAGCAAATATGGAAGCTGATCAGAATTACATTTCACCTTTGTGAATGTACATTAATGACACTATGTAAAAGACACATCTAATACTTTATGTAGGGCGTACGTAAATCTGTGTATCTTTGTATTTACGTATGTAGGTTAGCTTAGCATTTTAAAAGCACCGAATCACCTTCTGTGGTTGAGTGTTCAATAAACCCTTGAACTGTATGTTTAACACTTCTCTAACCCTGTCCATGGAGGACAGAAGAAAATGTATATATGTTGGTTAGCATTGTAAATGTGTGGCCACGTCTGTGGTAGAAAATAATAATAAAAAAAAAAAAAAAAAAAAAAAAAATATATATATGTATATATATATATATATATGTGGGTTTATATAAACCCACATGACCCAGCAGTCCGCAATATATATATATATATATATGTATATATATATATATATATATATATATATATATATATATATATATATATATATATATATATATATATATATATATATATATATTCTTTCGCTGAATTGAGCGAAAGAAACAAAGCTACAGAAACAAAGTCTTGAGAGTTAAAACTTTATTTTAAACAATTCGAGGTTCACTTACATTATCATCATGAAGCTCTTCAAATTAAGAGAAAAAATGTTTAAGAACATGTAAATCTAATCCAATGAAGGATAATAAAACAATCCAATGTGTATACACATGAGAGCACAGTGAACAAAAAACAGTTACCTAAAAAAACAATTTAAGCAAATCAAGTCTTTGTAAAGGTTTGAAGATTCTTAGAAAAACAAATTACTGTAGATACTAATTTAAAAAACATCAACTGATATGACCAAACAAAAACGATTACATGAAATAAAACATTACAGAACGAGAAATACCTTGAAGGCTAATCATGTTATTGTAAATTAATTATGTGACACTAATTTCCGTCATGTGAATGAATTAATTTGAAAAAAATAATCAGGAAGTTCAAAGGGGATTTTAAAAGAGTTTTGTTTAATTTTAATCAAACTTCCTGAAATCATTAAATCAAATCTATTAAAAGAGAGTAAAAACGCTAGACTTTTGCGTTTAGTTCATGTTTAATTGAAGAGTTTAAGAGCTAACGAGTGAATGAGGTGGTTGAGGCAGAGAAAAAGGGTTCCATATGAAAAGTCATGCTTGCAAACTCTAGTATAAAAGTTAAGATATGTGCTTCCCTACCTAGCACGTTGAATGCTAGTATTGTTTATCAGTTCACATGTTGTGACTGTAATGTCTAGTATATTGGCAGCGCATCTCCTAACTCATATTATTCATTGTGAGCATAGAGTCTTATCATAAACAAACCCTTTTCCTCTTGCCAAACTTATCAGACAATATTGTGTACAGTGTACGCTTCAGTAGTTCTTACAATATGAAAAATTAACACAACTTCTAAAACAGAATTATGACAACTACACCTCACATTACATTTTGTTACATCTAGGAGGACACACTTATGCTTTGATCCACTAATGACTTATTAGTGCACATTAAGTTAAATAAATTCAATAAAGTACCCTTGTCTAAGTATTTGAGTTAAGAATTAATGCAATAAATGCTATCAGGTTACTCACAGTAACAACAAGATAAACAAAGAAGCGGTCAAATAAAATAATCCAACGCTACTACATGTTCAGTTACAACTTGACAACCACAACAGTCGGATACGCCACAATAGCGACATTCTACTATATCTGGTTTTATCATGGTAGTCAAGGTAGTACTAAAGCCAAAACACTATCACAAGACAGTGATCAAAGTAATCACTCTTCATTAAATCTTGTAAATATTAAATGCTATAGTCAATCGAGTTATATATAATTACAATAAAACAACAAGGATAATGAGAAAATTACATAATAATTTGCATTAATAGAGCCACATTGTTGTTATGACAAAATAATAGAACTAATTACAATGTGTATAGAGACTGGTGAGAGTAACAACGCTAGTGATGTGATCGAACACAGGAATATTAGGATCACATATGTTACATAACCATAACAACTTATTTGTCATGACCCACAACTAGCACGTTAGTTCTAGGAGCTAAAGCTTCCATGCTAGTGCTGAGACCTAGATCTAACATGATACAACATGCTAGGACACAAAATTATAATATATAATTATAATTTTGGTTTGGTAGTGCTGGGACCAACACCTAACATGCTAGTACGTGCTGGGACCAACACCTAACATGCTAGTACGTGCTGGGACCAACACCTAACATGTCAGTACGTGCTGAGACCAACACCTAACATGTCAGTACGTGCTGGGACCAACACCTAACATGTCAGTACGTACTGGGACCAACACCTAACATGCTAGTACGTGCTAGGACCAACACCTAGCATGCTAGTACGTGCTGGGACCAACACCTAACATGTCAGTACGTGCTGGGAGCAACACCTAACATGCTAGTACGTGCTAGGACCAATACCTAACATGCTAGTACGTGCTGGGACCAACACCTAACAAGTCAGTACGTGCTGGGACCAACACCTAACATGCTACTACATGCTAGGACCAACACCTAACATGCTAGTACGTGCTGGGACCAACACCTAACAAGTCAGTACGTGCTGGGACCAACACCTAACATGCTAGTACGTGCTAGGACCAACACCTAACATGCTAGTACGTGCTGGGACCAACACCTAACAAGTCAGTACGTGCTGGGAGCAACACCTAACATGCTAGTACGTGCTAGGACCAACACCTAACATGCTAGTACGTGCTGGGACCAACACCTAACATGTGTGGGGGAAAACTTGACTCCAATAACTAATTATTAAATATATACTTCGATAGCTATGAAGGACCACCACTTTTTGAGAAAAAGTGGAAAACAAAATAAAGCAATGGAACAACTGATCCCAAGAACTAGTGTCCTATGGATCTTAGTAAGACTGTAATTCTTATATAAATGGAGTCAAATTAACTTACACAAAATTGGGGGGTTACATGCTAAAAGATGAATACATCCCTAGCATTATTCTGGTGCTGGTTCTTCACCAGAGTAAATCAAATATGAAAGTAAACAAGGTTGACTATATAATATTAATTGTAGGTAAATGCACTTCAATATACTACTGAAATGTTGAATAGCATCAGTAAATCAATGGGTTAGTGTAATTGATCTCTTTGAGAGGTCACTACTGTAACTACAGTTATTGCTACAGATAAAAAAGGGACAGCTTAGCTGTAAATCTAGTGAGGTGTGTGTAATCAGTTGCTACGCTCCACCGACGACGTGTTGCATAGGGCAAATTGTTGCACGGAACGGTGGGGAAGCCTAACACCTCGGTTGACGTCGCCTTGGTACTGAAAGGCAATTACATTGTAGAAATCTTCTACATAATAAGTAACTACAATTAATCCTAAATCACGAGGATAACAATGGAAATTTCAGCTAATATCTGAGTAATTTATGTTCAAGCACTGTAAATTTTTCTCTGGAGAAAATACTGAAATTAATCATCTATTTAGATGGTAAGTTTACTTAAGACACGTACGGGATTGTATTATTTTGCATTCGGCCTAACGACTGCTAGTCTAAATGTTAACTGTGGCCACATGACAACAAACAGATAAACCTAGCTGCCGAGCCGCGTGTCCGTTGATGTGGAGACTTGAGCAATTCTTCGTCCTCCAGCTGCTGCTGGAAAGGCGTTAACTTTGGAATTGCAGATATGCTAGTCTGGGACACGGCTATTGTGCCAATAACGTGGCACCACTCAACTGATCGTGGGAGCGAAATAAGTAGGTCAAAACGTAGCTCTGCTACACGCTGTCAATGGTGTCCGAGTCGTGCTCTCTCGTTCTCTCGTCTCTAGTGACGCTCTCCCGTCTTCCTCCTCTTCCTTATTGCGCATGCGCGGCTCTCGATAGACATCTCGAGCGTAAATGGATATGTATATATCGCAATTAACTAAGCAAGGAAGAGGTAATGACGAGTATTAATATCACATTAAATTCTTCTGTGATAAAATAGAATTTCTCGTAACATAAATTGACTTATTAAAGTTGTGCAGCCAATCGAGAAAATTAAAGTAAAATCATTTACATCAAAGTAATTTCCTCTAAATTGTTTAATATCAACTAAATAAGGGAGTTCCAGTAAGTAGTAGTATACTACGAAATTAAACTTATTAGTAAGTAACTATTTCTAGTAAAGGAAATGATAAACTGGACTCTTGTTATATAAATCGAACTAAATGTGGAGAGAATTCATGTTACTGCCTGTCGTTCCTCACGTCGTCACTCTCACTAGGAAGAATCTGGCAATATGTCTAAATAAATCATGATAATGATCAAATCTACAAGTTAGTAATTTTAGTCACTACTTGTGGTTAATACAAAGGTTGCATAAAATACAAAGATGTATAAAACTGTTGGTTATTTCCAACATAACTCCGGGGAGAGAAAACTCGGGTCGTAGTTCAGGTATTAGTACTAACGTACACCTGTTTCTCTATCCTGAAGTTATATTCATGGGTTAGTAGGTTAGTACGCACCTAACGAATGTCCCGAATCTGTGGTAGATGACTAAGTCAACATGGGACGTAAATAAACATTGAAATTATTGAATAATTCCTTTGTAGGAAGCAGAAGGATATTAACAAAAAATAAATTATGAATAATTGATTCATTTAAGATTTAGGAGACCTCATCAATACAATGAGGCTACTGTCCAGGGTCACTATGACTCGTAACTAATTACTGGACATCAACTCATCACTGTATCCGTGTGGTCACCTCAAGTTTAAATAATAAGTTATCTACTCTTGAATAGAATCAAAATATTGTTTAAGTTTTTGTTTGCAGTTCTAAGCAGCGACTCTTGATGGTCTTGTGCTCGGTTGAGTAGAATCATTGTTCTCTGAAACTTGGGTTACAGGTATATCTGTAGACCACTCGTGTTCTGCTAACTCTAAAGGTACTAATTTTTCTAGTGTTTTCAAGGTAGTAGTGCCTCGACACTGAACTTTAACAATTCGTAATACACCATGGCGGTCAGGATGGATGTCAACAATTTTACCTATAAGCCAATCTGACCTGGGTCCATCACTGTCTACTAGGACAAGATCACCTGGTTTAAGTTGAACTTTATTGTATGGGGTTGCAGCTCCATAATGATATTCTCTTAAAGCAGTTAAATATTCACGTGTCCAGACCTCATTCCATTTCTCTATTACTCTTGAAAGGTGTCTATAACTCTCCACCAAGTCACTTGCTTTGACACACGAAGGGTCAGCTGGATCCTCGTCTCCTAGAGATATTAGAGGGCTCAGAAGACCACCATGAATCAAATGAGAGGGACTTAGGGGTTCTCTTTGGGAGAAATCTTCTGTTAAATAGGTTAGAGGTCTGTTGTTGACTCGTGCTTCAATTTCCACGACAAGGGTCTGTAACTCGGTGAGATTAATTTTCTGCCTGTGTAAGGTTTTTCTTAGGCATTTCTTAACAGTTCCCACCATTCTTTCGTAAAAACCGCCGTGCCATGGTGCTCTTGGAGGAATAAATTTCCAATAACATTGTCTCTGTTTGAGTACAGAGTGTACTTCTGGATGGTTCCATATTTCTTGTAAGCAAGCTTCTCCTACAACGAAGTTAGATCCATTATCTGAGATCATTAATTTTGGGCAAGATCTTCGTGCAGCAAATCTGCGAAAACTTGCAGAAAGGCTTCTGCACTCATGTCAGAAGTGACTTCTAAATACACTCTGCGTGTGGTAGCACACGTGAAAAGGCAAATGTAGGCTTTCACTGGAATCTTGTCCAGTGTGCCTGTTAAAATTAGTGCTCCTGTATAGTCGACACCTGTGGTTTCAAAGGGACGAAGGTGGACGACTCGCTCCTTAGGTAGGGGCGGTGGTCCTGGATAAGGACACACTCGAGCATCATATCTCTTGCAGATTACACAAGACTTGATTAAAGATTTGACACTTTGGCGACCTTGGGGAAGCCAAAAACGTTGTCTGATTTCAGTAAGAGTATCTAATACTCCACCATGCAATGTATTATGCTCATGGTAATGGAAAACTATGAGTTTAGTAATGATGTGGGTGACGTGGAAGAAGTATAGGATTCTTCGTATCTAAATTTATTTCTGCGTGAAGCAGACGTCCGCCGCATCTCAAAATGTTATAGTTGTCTGAGTCAAGCCACATGCCCAGAGACTTACTCAATCTTTCTGGGAGATGTTCATATTCCTTCCCATAAGTCTCTTGTTGAGCTTGTTTGACCCAATATTTGATGGAACTTGGAAATCGATACTTGATCCCCATCTTGTTGATGAAATCAAATACCATTTCTGTAACTCTTAGTAATTTACTGAAATTGGAATAACGATGAGGATTGATAGCTAAAGTTCGAGGGGGTTCTGGATCCACAACAGGGGTAGTGACATTGGTCACAATGACTTGCGGCTTCTGTTGGGGCCACTGACCACTAACTAGCCATTGGGGTCCATTAAACCACATCTCGGTTTTAACTAATTGCTTTAAAGTCAAACCTCTGGATAAATAGTCAGCTGGATTGTCTTTGGTTGGGACATGTCTTAATTTATAACCAGCAGACAATTCTCGAATTTCCCTTACTCGATTGCTGACATAGAGAGTTTTGTTGTTGTCGTTTTTTACCCACTGCAATACTGCCTCATTGTCTGACCACACTACTATTTCACCAAGGTGAACATTACTGAGGGTTTTGATCAGGCAATGAGCCAGTCTTAAACCTACTAATATGGCAGTTAATCTCACTTGGGGTAATGACCTCCTTTTAATTGGGGATATCCTTGCCTTAGATGTAAACAAAAATGATTGTTGAGTATTAACTAGATAGGCTACTGAGCCATAGGCTTTGCCTGAAGCATCACAGAATACATGCAAATTTGTGGGTAAATTTAGTCCTAAGGTATTTCGAGGAAACTGTAGAATACTAATTTTGTTGTAATCAGGAATCAACTGCTGCCATTTTTCTTGGAGATCCTCCGGCAACGTTTCATCCCACCTCAAATTCCTTTGCCAGCACTCCTGCATAAGGAGTTTACCCTTAATTAGAATAGAACTGAGTAGGCCTAAAGGGTCAAATGGCTTGCTGACATGGGAGAGTAATTTTCTCATGGTTAGAGGTGAATGTTTGAAATCCACCGACTTGATATTCAATTTGTCTGTGGAAGTATTCCACTCCATACCTAAGACTTTCAATTTGTGAGGTACCTTATACTCAGGGAATTCTTCCTTGATTATTTGGTTGAGTTTTTTATTATTGGAGGCCCACGACTGTAGGGGCATGTTAGCTCCCAACAGTTCACGATTAGACTCATGGTAGATTTCCACTTGTTTATTCTCATCATTAGTGGTTCCTTGAAAATTGTCAACATATAAATTAAATTGTCAACATATAAATTGTTGCTAATCTCAGTCTTGTAGGGGCTATTAGATTTCTTAAGATGTTTATCCAGAGTAGCCTGGAGTAAGAATGGGGAAGATGTTGCTCCAAACAGTACTGAGGCAAATCTATAAGCAATGATTTCGGTGTTAGGATCCTGTGGATCTTTCACCCAGAGAAATTTAGTAAAATCACGATCCATCTCTTGTAAGCCTACTCTTAAAAAGGCCTTACTAATGTCGGCCGTATAGGCAAAAACACCAGAGCGAAATCGTAATAAGACATCTTGTAATCTTTGGGTTAGGCTAGGTCCAGTTTGTAGACAATCATTTAGTGACACGCTGCCTGCCTTTAATTTGGCACTACAATTAAATACAATCCTGATTGGTGTTGTAACTGAATCTTTCAGGACAGCATGATGTGGCAAATAATGACCTGTCTTATGGTTGTCTTCTTCAACAACTTCTATAAATTTGTTAGCAAGTTGTTGCTGTATTAAAGCATGATACAGTTGCAATTTATCTGGCTGCTTCCGTAGCCTGGCTAATTGAGAATTTAATTGGGTTGAGGCCATGAAATAATTTACTGGAAGCTGTGGGTGGTTCAGCTTCCACGGGAGTCTCACCCAATATTGATTATCTTGGAAAATCACAGTATCAAGATATTGTTGATACGTCCATGTGTCATCTGGACTGCGTTGATCAGGGACTATGCCTAAGGTGTCCAAATCCCATAATTTGTGAACAGGGGGATTGGACTCATTATCCTCAGTTTCGTCTCTGTCATGTAGTGGTGACTGCTCTAGGCCTAGTCACGCCACTATTGAATTAGTTGGTTGATTACTAGTAGATTTAGAATGTTGTTGGATCAACACCGGTCCTGTGAGTAGTTTACCCCCAGCTGTCAGTAACAAGTTTACACCTCGTTGCCTGGTGCATCCAGTAATAAATCTATAATAAAAGTCAGCTCCAATAAGAATACCTACATCGTTGAGACTGTATTTATTTTATGATCCGCTAGCCTAATACCGCTGCGTTTAAGAAATTTGACTGTTTGAGCAAGACCTGTAACATGTAAATCTGAGGGGATCTTGTCAACGACTAACGCTTGAATTGGGCTGGTGCAGCCTCCTAAACGTACCAAGACTTTAACAACCTGGTAGTCACGAGGTCCACTATTGGTTAGGAATCCAGAGATATTCAAAGTCACTCGAGCAATAGGCTTCAGTTTCAACTGATCAACTAGCTGTTAAGAAATAAAGGTTTTCTGTGAACCTTGGTGAAAGAGACCACGAGTGGAAATTTTAGATCTCCTATTGATTAATTTTAATTGAGCTGTTGGTAACGTAGTTGTGTTATTTGACTCTGTTGCAAGTACACTTATGTCTTGATGCACCTTGCAATACTGTACAGAAGTAAATTTTACAATTTTCTTATGAGGATTGGTTGATCTTGATTGATCACTACCACACAAGGAATAATGGTGTCTACCCTTGTGGCACTTATTGCACATACGTAAGGAAACAGTACAGCTATTGGGGTCATGAGGACCCGTGCACCTTGTGCATCTGTGTAATTCTTGCAAACGATGAATTCGGGTGTTATGGTCTGGATAAGTACTACACTTATAAGTAAGATGTTCATTATTGCAGAACAAACACTTTTTCACTGTAGGAGAAGTCGTAGGAGTGGTGCTCACTACAGGGTTTATAGGGTTCACTGTGTATGTACCTACATTTCCAGACTTCCATTTCAGAGATGATTTATTGAAATCTGGTTTTACTACAGTAGTTGCAGTATGTTGGTGTTTATGATGAGAGTTAGTAGAGAAGTTTGAAACACTCTTCCCAACTTGGTTGGCTCTTTGTCTTTCGACTAGGGTATGTAAACCTTCTGTAATTTCATTCAAGGTCAGAGAGGTTTTATTGTATATAGTACACAATTTATCTAAAGTTTCTCTTGGTAATTTGCGCCTTACAACTACTTTTGTCATCCATTCAGCAGTCTGAATTTGGACTTTAAGGCTTAAGGCCTTGAGTAAAGATTCTAACTCTAGTCTGAAAGTTTGGAGAGAATCTGTAGAATTATTAGCAGATGGTAAATCCAACAATTTGTGGACTAAGATAGTAATAGTCCTTTCCTTGTTATCGTAGTTGCTCTTAAGCAATTGAACAGCTAGGTCGTAACCATCACTGGTCAGTGTTATGTTAGAGATTACCTTCAAGGCTTCATTTCGTAACAAGCCTTGTAAATAAGTGAACTTGGTTGTTTGAGGAATGTTAGTTTTAGAGTCTACTGCATCCATGAATTTACTCCAGAAATCATCCCAACTCTCATTCTCGTTACCAGAGAATGTGGATATATTGATCTGAGGTAATTTGACATCAGGATCTGGATGTGCAGTAGAGGCTGTTGTTAATTTGTTTTTAGCAATTTGCTTTTTAAAGGGTTGAAGTTTAATCTGTACATCATCTTCGTACTGTGATAAATTATTGACAATGTCTTCAAGTTCAGTTTCACCTATTGAGGTTTGGTAAAGTTCTGTCAAGTACAGATTCATATGTTGTTTAATATGCTCGAATTTACTTTCGGCAACTTGAAGCAAGTCCTCTAATTCAATGTAGTCAACAGGTGACTATTGTGACAGATTTTGACACTTGGTAATCTGTCGGGTCAAATGACCTTTCAGACCGATAAGGGTCCTTTTCATTTTGTCAGCCGCTTCCATCTTGCTGGGTAAGGGCTGGTCTGATAGTAAATAGTTGTTACTGATGTAACTGGGATATTGGCTCATTCAATGGAGCTCAATATCAATATAATAGCCTAATGTATTTGAATAGACTATACTACCTCGTTTAGAGGTTAATTTACCTACCTAACAATAGATAGCTAATATTTTGAGTAGTACTCGAATGCCACTATTGGATTTTCGCCCGGCTAGCTCTTCAATTATCACCATTCGATCCAACAGTGAACATTCGGCAGTACTCAAACAAAATACACGAAATAATACGTTAAAAGCACAGAAAAGGTTTTGATGATCCCACCCCAAATCAGGGTCAGCACAATCTAAATAATATGTATGTACACCAGTACTGTCTAGTACAGTACTCACTAAATAATTCCTACCTAGGAATGACTAAATGGTTTAGGCTGCATTTGTACGAAAGTTAGTACAATTACAGTCTAAATATCCTACCTCATCAAAGGTTGGCATATATGCAATGGTGCAGTAATATAGCTATATAGTGCTATGTTTTTGGGATTTTTTTGTTTTGATATATAGGTGTGTGCTTAGAAACACAAGTGAAAATTTATAAATATATAACACTAAGACTACTTTATACATAAAGTATTATAAGAAATGTTGATAATAATAAATGAGTTTTAGGTTGTAATATGGGCAGTCTGCTGACAGCCGTAAATAATGAAATATACTGGTAAATAGCCTAATAATGTTAACACACTAGTTGGTGTTAGTAAATAAGCCACTATATGGTGTGTAGGATAGCTTAATTCTCAGCTATCTAGGTTCGAAGGACCAAAATTTTGTGAGGGAAAACTTGACTCCAATAACTAATTATTAAATATATACTTCGATAGCTATGAAGGACCACCACTTTTTGAGAAAAAGTAGAAAACAAAATAAAGCAATGGAACAACTGATCCCAAGAACTAGTGTCCTATGGATCTTAGTAAGACTGTAATTCTTATATAAATGGAGTCAAATTAACTTACACAAAATTGGGGGGTTACATGCTAAAAGATGAATACATCCCTAGCATTATTCTGGTGCTGGTTCTTCACCAGAGTAAATCAAATATGAAAGTAAACAAGGTTGACTATATAATATTATTTGTAGGTAAATGCACTTCAATATACTACTGAAATGTTGAATAGCATCAGTAAATCAATGGGTTAGTGTAATTGATCTCTTTGAGAGGTCACTACTGTAACTACAGTTATTGCTACAGATAAAAAAGGGACAGCTTAGCTGTAAATCTAGTGAGGTGTGTGTAATCAGTTGCTACGCTCCACCGACGACGTGTTGCATAGGGCAAATTGTTGCACGGAACGGTGGGGAAGCCTAACACCTCGGTTGACGTCGCCTTGGTACTGAAAGGCAATTACATTGTAGAAATCTTCTACATAATAAGTAACTACAATTAATCCTAAATCATGAGGATAACAATGGAAATTATCAGCTAATATCTGAGTAATTTATGTTCAAGCACTGTAAATTTTTCTCTGGAGAAAATACTGAAATTAATCATCTATTTAGATGGTAAGTTTACTTAAGACACGTACGGGATTGTATTATTTTGCATTCGGCCTAACGACTGCTAGTCTAAATGTTAACTGTGGCCACATGACAACAAACAGATAAACCTAGCTGCCGAGCCGCGTGTCCGTTGATGTGGAGACTTGAGCAATTCTTCGTCCTCCAGCTGCTGCTGGAAAGGTGTTAACTTTGGAATTGCAGATATGCTAGTCTGGGACACGGCTATTGTGCCAATAACGTGGCACCACTCAACTGATCGTGGGAGCAAAATAAGTAGGTCAAAACGTAGCTCTGCTACACGCTGTCAATGGTGTCCGAGTCGTGCTCTCTAGTTCTCTCGTCTCTAGTGACGCTCTCCCGTCTTCCTCCTCTTCCTTATTGCGCATGCGCGGCTCTCGATAGACATCTCGAGCATAAATGGATATGTATATATTGCAATTGACTAAGCAAGGAAGAGGTAATGACGAGTATTAATATCACATTAAATTCTTCTGTGATAAAATAGAATTTCTCGTAACATAAATTGACTTATTAAAGTTGTGCAGCCAATCGAGAAAATTAAAGTAAAATCATTTACATCAAAGTAATTTCCTCTAAAATGTTTAATATCAACTAAATAAGGGAGTTCCAGTAAGTAGTAGTATACTACGAAATTAAACTTATTAGTAAGTAACTATTTCTAGTAAGGGAAATGATAAACTGGACTCTTGTTATATAAATCCAACTAAATGTGGAGAGAATTCATGTTACTGCCTGTCGTTCCTCACATCGTCACTCTCACTAGGAAGAATCTGGCAATATGTCTAAATAAATCATGATAATGATCAAATCTACAAGTTAGTAATTATAGTAACTACTTGTGGTTAATACAAAGGTTGCATAAAATACAAAGATGTATAAAACTGTTGGTTATTTCCAACAACATGCTAGTACGTGCTAGGACCAACACCTAACATGTCAGTATGTGGTGGGACCAACACCTAACATGTCAGTATGTGGTGGGACCAACACCTGACATGCTAGTACGTGCTGGGACCAACACCTAACATGTCATTACGTGCTGGGACCAACACCTGACATGCTAGTACGTGCTGGGACCAACACCTAACATGTCAGTACGTGCTGGGACCAACACCTGACATGCTAGTACGTGCTGGGACCAACACCTGATATGCTAGTACGTGCTGGGACCACAACCTGACATGCTAGTACGTGCTAGGATCAACACCTAACATGCTAGTACGTGCTGGGACCAACACCTAACATGCTAGTACGTGCTGGGACCAACACCTAACATGTCAGTACGTGCTGGGACCAACACCTAACATGTCAGTACGTGCTGGGACCAACACCTAACATGCTAGTACGTGTTAGGACCAACACCCAACATGCTAGTACGTGCTAGGATCAACACCTAACATGCTAGTACGTGTTAGGACCAACACCCAACATGCTAGTACGTGCTGGGACCAACACCTAACAAGGGAATAAGGTAATGTGTTTGTCTCTGATGCAATATTCCGTGTCTAAATTCCTTACCCAATTGCCAGTGTAGGATAGGGACTTCGTAAATTTCCGTGAATAAGCACTTAGAATCATTGGTGAATTGCATAATTTTGACTTTTAAACTCTTATTAAATTTACATTCATATGTGTCTATTTGTTTGCCCCTCTGTCATCTCCCATGTGTGTCATCAAGGTCACTGAACCTCCCAATCTCTCCAGAACCAGATTGTTTTAACATCACTGTTAGTCCGGGGTTACATCAAAAGGAGGTACTTCTCATTTTAGCATTGGTTCCTGTTACAGTGTTGCTGTATATGTTTTACGACCGGATTAAGACAGGATGGTGGCGGCATTAGCATAAGTTCTCTATCCATATATTCTTCAACTCCTCATCCTTTCTCCTTCCCTGATCCCCTTCCCGCCCGATAGATAACCTTCCCGGTTATCTATCCACTTCCCTTACCTCCCTCACTCGCCCCTCTTTCGTCCTTGCTTTTACTCCTCCTTCATTGACTTCTCACCACGAAGGAGTAGACAATCAAATCTTGTTTTCCTTTAAATTAAGAGTAAGCCGTTCCTGGAAGAGGTACCATTGGTTCTGTGTCGCTTACAATAATTAAGTCAAAATTACCATTAATACATATTTTAAGGTGATAAGACAATAAGGTGGTGTTACAATGGCTTGTTTAACCTAGTGCAATACCTGGTCCGGCTTCAGTGGAAGCCTCGTGAACTCTAGAGGATTCAGCTGAATCCCAAATTAAAATTCTATTGACCATGTTGTGGTGCAGTTATCTAAGACGTTTGTTTGGGAGTACGCAGAGCAGAGGTTCGAATCCTCCTCACGATTAATAATAGAACCTGCTAGTATCCAAAACCAACATGTAATCGCTGGGACCCAAAACTAACATGTAATCTCTGGGACCCAAAACTAACATGTAATCGCTGGGACCCAAAACTAACATGTAATCTCTGGGACCCAAAACTAACATGTAATCGCTGGGACCCAAAACTAACATGTAATCTCTGGGACCCAAAACTAACATGTAATCTCTGGGACCCAAAACTAACATGTACTCGCTGGGACCCAAAACTAACATGTAATCTCCGGTACCCAAAATGTAATTGTGAGTATGGTGTCAAGTGTTGTGTGGGAGTAAGTATTGTGTCAAGAGTCTGGTGTTGTGTGGTAGGGAGTATTGTGTCAAGAGTCTGGTGTTGTGTGGTAGGGAGTATTGTGTCAAGTGTCTGGTGTTGTGTGGTAGGGAGTATTGTGTCAAGTGTCTGGTGTTGTGTGGTAGGGAGTATTGTGTCAAGTGTCTGGTATCGTGTGAGAGTGAGTATGGTGTCAAGTGTCTGGTATCGTGTGGGAGTGAGTATTGTGTCAAGTATTGTGTGGGGAGTGAGTATGGTGTCAAGTGTTGTGTGGGGGGGTGAGTATGGTGTCAAGTGTCTGGTGTTGTGTGGTAGTGAGTATGGTGTCAAGTGTCAATTGTTGTTTGGGAGTGAGTATAGTGTCAAGTGTCTCGTGGTGTGCAGGAGTGAGTATGGTGTCAAGTGTCTCGTGGTGTGCAGGAGTGAGTATGGTGTCAAGTGTCTCGTGGTGTGCAGGAGTGAGTATGGTGTCAAGTGTCTCGTGGTGTGCAGGAGTGAGTATGGTGGCAAGTGTCTCGTGGTGTGCAGGAGTGAGTATGGTGGCAAGTGTCTCGTGGTGTGCAGGAGTGAGTATGGTGGCAAGTGTCTCGTGGTGTGCAGGAGTGAGTATGGTGGCAAGTGTCTCGTGGTGTGCAGGAGTGAGTATGGTGGCAAGTGTCTCGTGGTGTGCAGGAGTGAGTATGGTGTCAAGTGTCTCGTGGTGTGCAGGAGTGAGTATGGTGTCAAGTGTCTCGTGGTGTGCAGGAGTGAGTATGGTGTCAGCATACTAGATCTTGTGCTAACATCAGAAGAGAGTGTGAGTGATCCAATTCAGGAATGGGAAAAGCTCACCCCGTAATTTGTTCACCATATTTTAAGATGGACTACAAATACAGAAACCCACATAAAGGTTCATGGTGATGAATTTCTAGATTGCCAAAGAGGTGACTATCAAGGAATGAGAGAGGAACCGCAAAATATCTCCTGGAGGGAGCTATGAGGCGATCATGACGTGGAAGCATCATGGCAAATCTTTAAGAAGGTCATCACGGAACTCGTTCAAAAATATGTGCCGAAAAGGAGGAATAAAAGAAAAGAAACAAGATGGATGACTCAGGCAGTAAAACAACCATTGATAATTAAGCGGAACTTCTGGAGAACGTATAAATCCACGACGGACATCACTGATTATGAGATATATAAGAGGGCACTAAACTCAGCCAACCAGAAAATCGGATCAGCCAAAAGAAACTAGGACAAAAAACTTGCCCAAAACATAAAGATCCAAAATCGTTTTATGCCTATATAAGAAGTAAAACCAAAACAAAAGACTCGGTAGGCCCCTAAAAAATGAAACTAACCAAGTTATAATGGACGATAAACATGCACCAAACACTCTCAATGAATATTTTACATCAGTGTTCACATTAAAAATGTTACATGACATCCCATCACCCACACGAATATTTGAAAGAGGTGAAGAGAATAAATTTTAGAATATACCCATAACATGCGATATAATCAGGAAGAGCATCGACAAACTAAAAGACGCAAAAGCCCCATATGTAAGTGGAAACTAATCCAAAGTTATAAAGGAACTGGCAGAAGAACTATGCCTACCACTGAGATTACTTTTCACCAAATCTCTGGACTAAGGGATAGCCTCCTAGATTGCAAATATGCAAATGTTACCCCTTTTCTCAAAAAAAGGAAGAAAGAGGTCAGCGGAGAACAACCGTCTGATTAGCTTGACATCACACATCTGTGAGCTCATGGAGAGAGTCCCAAGGGATTTATTTATTGAATCATTTACCATTTTTCAGTGAACAATATTGTAAAATCGGCACATATAGTTAGTTAAAAATTGATCCTGCCTTACAAACCGGCTCACATTTTTGGAAACGGAAATCAACTACTCAGACAAAGGCCTTCCCGTTGATCTAGTATACATGGATTTTGCTAAAGTCTTTGATAAGGTACTACATGAAAGACTGGCAAGGAAATTACAGGGACATGGAATAAATGGAAGAATACTAGAATCGTTATAACGAAGAAAACAAAGAGTGGTGCTAAACAGGAATGAATCTGACTGGAGAAATGTGGTAAGTGGGGTACCACAGGGGTCCAATTTGGGGCCAACCCTTTTAGTCATATACATCAATGACATAGATGAGAATGTTTCAACCTACAACATAAAATTTGCAGATGGCACAAAGATTTACGATAAAGTTGGAAATGATAATGATATTGAAGCCTTAGAAAGAGATCTACATGAAATCCACAAATGGTCAGAAGACTGACAAATGCTTTTTAATATCGACAAATGCAAGATCTTGTATGTGGGGCATAGCAACCCGCGCCACAACTACCAAATTAATAACATTACATTGCAGCAGCTTGATGAAGAAAAGGACCTTGGAGTGAAAATCCATCACTCACTCAAAGTTGCCCAGCAGATAGGAGCAGCAGTCAAAGATACTAACCAAACACTTGGAATAATCAAGCGTACATTTGACTTCAAGGAAAAGAAGGTATTGAATCAATTGCATAAATCACTGTGCGCCCCTATCTACCTGTGGGGAAATTGATTATTAATTCAAGAAATTGTTTTAAATTGTGTTTATAACTTATGAGCGGACTGTATTTTATCATTTATTATCACCAGTAAACTTCCCTTCACGCAATTTCATATTTTTTTCTATCACACCAATAAGGAAAGTTTGATATATTATATCTACTGAAGTCAAATAGTTAGTAGTACTACTACAATGGGTTAATTATGAATTGATTGGCTTCGGCTTTGGGGTAGTGTTGGTTGGTCATCCAACATCAGATTTCCCAGACCCGTGTGCGACGTACTGGACAGGTATTAATGGCCTTCGTGTGGTCTTGGGAGGTACCAGCTCAACTGATTCCTGGTGTGCTCAAAATATACTTGAGGAAACGTTATAAAGTAGCATCTAGCAAGAACAGATATACCTCAATTGTAGCTCAATAATGTAAATTAATTAGAGACTTGCCCATGTGAGTGGTGTTATCATGCCTTGTAACAATTAATCCTAGACACAAAAAATATTTACCCAATAAATCTATGCTAATAGAAAAATCGGACTCTGATCTTCCCTTACTCTGCAAGCTGTGGCAACAAATAGTGACTATGTTCAGTCACGTTGCATTCTGGGACTTGCTGGTAGAGTTTTTGTGTTGTGGGAGTCCCGTTCTGGTCGGACTCAAGGTTACTCAACAATTACAACAACAATAACAACAACACATCCTTTGCCCTTGATTAACATCATGGCTGCCTCCTCCCCTCCTCCTCCTCTCTCCCTCCGCTCCTCACTCTCAAGTGCTAAATTTATGGACATGAGTCAGGAGGGTTTTATGTAATCTCATAATGCTATTGAATGTATAATTAAATGAGATTAGACTACATGATGTTTAGTGTAACATTAGTTAGATGAATTTTGTGATGAAAGCTGATCGTAACAAATTCAATTCTCTATAAATTTTTTGTGACTAATGTATTTATTAGTTACTTGACGTAATGTAAATTATGAGCATTTCATAGCTGTTACATTAGACTTGTTATATTTGATGTGGGAATTTCCCACATCGGGATTACTGAATGGAGACCACATGTTTAGAAGGACATAGCAGCTCTGGAGGAAGTGCAACACCGTGCAACAAAAACCATTCCAGAGATTTGTCAAACAAGTATAAGGAACGGTTGAGGGCCACAGGGCTAACAACACTGCAAACCAGGCATGACAGGCACGATCTCATTGAAACTTTTAAAATAATGAACAATTTGGAGGATGCTGATCTGGACAATTTCTTCAGAAGGTCAGACGTAACTCGAACGAGGAAAAACGGTGTCAAGGTCAACAAGCTACAATGTAGGACTGAGAACAGGAGATGCCTTTTCACCCACAGGGTGAACCCATGGAAATGCCTACCCGCCAAAGACCTAAATGCCAAAACTCTGTTAAATTTTGAAGACCAACTGGAAAAGATTATCAAGGCAAATGGGGGGGACCTTCGACAAGCCGCCGGTTTCCTGTCCTCGTCGAGGATACTAGCGTTAGTGGCTCTCAGGTAAAGTCAGGTAAGTATCTCCTGTTGTGCAGGAGTGAGTATTGTCATGTGTCTTCTTGTGTGTCGGGGGGTGGCTATGGTGTCAAGTGTCTCCTGGTGTGTGGGAGTCATTATGGTCAAGTGTCTTCTGATATGCGGGCGAGAATATGGTGTCATGTGTCTCCTGGTATAGTGGACACTATTGGTATCAGTTCTCCTGGTGTGTTGGAGTGGGTATGGTGTCAAGTGTCTCCTGGTGTGTTGGAGTGGGTATGGTGTCAAGTGTCTCCTGGTATGTGGGAGTGGGTATGGTGTCAAGTGTCTCCTGGTGTGTGGGAGTGGGTATGGTGTCAAGTGTCTCCTGGTGTGTGGGAGTGGGTATGGTGTCAAGTGTCTCCTGGTGTGTGGGAGTGGGTATGGTGTCAAGTGTCTCCTGGTGTGTGGGAGTGGGTATGGTGTCAAGTGTCTCCTGGTGTGTGGGAGTGGGTATGGTGTCAAGTGTCTCCTGGTGTGTGGGAGTGGGTATGGTGAGAAGTGCCGATGGTAGAGACATAGCATACCGCAGGGGATGAGCCAGCGTGTGACGGGTCACGGGGGGCGTGTATCGCGGCACTAGACAGGAGTCCGCTATGTAATCATCTGGAACAAGAGACGGTGTTGCCCGGTGACGGAAAAATTCAGACATCGTGTGATGCCACATGGGGGACACTGTCTCCCCTCGGTGATGACACAAACGACTGGGAAGTCGAGGCTTGCGATGTAAATCACCAACATCGACTCCCCATATGGCGTATGCTTCAGCCTGAGCTCTGGCCTCTATGTCCACGGAGGTGTAGATGCTGCCTCGAATATAAGGGAGTAGGTATAGGGGGTTAATGCACCCAGCATGCAGGGCTATCCTGGCAGCAAGTAGCCCCAGATCAAGCAGGTATAATGTTGGAGATGTTTCAACATTTGCATAGCTGGATGTATCTCGGTCATCAGAGTGGCTGACAGCAGAGTGGTTCTCACTGAAGTCGTCCAGCACAGCATAACCCATGTCTTCCATTACACTGATCTCCGTTCTCAAGGTGACAATGTTGTATTCTGCATCACGATGCTGTAGGAGGAAAACATAATGAACACACTGCCCAAAAAAATAAAACTATATATAAAAATATATATATATATTAGTTTTTAGATGAGTTGATAGGACAAAAATCAATTGGTAAAGACAATTTTACATAATCTGTTAATTTTTTGGGGTGAAGTGATAAAACATGAGTCAATGGGTACATTGCGTGTTTTATCTTCTTGCTTCTGTGTTGGTTCGAGGTCTTGAGGTGGCGGGGTCTTCGGGGTCAGCAGTCACTCCAAGACCACGAACCAACACAGAAGCAAGAAGATAAAACACGCAATGTACCCATTGAATCGTGTTGCTTTGCAAGGCCCGATTTGCCTAATAAGCCAAGTTTTCAAGTTTTCTTGAATTTATATATTTTTCGATGATTTTTTCATATGAAATGATAAAGGCATCTATTTCATTATGTACGAGTTAAGTTCATTGAATTTGAGTTAAAACTAACGTATATATATGACCAAACCAAACTAACCCTACCAAACCTAACCTAACCTAAACTAATGTAACTAAGTCAATAATTTATGTTCTTAACATAATATAATACTTATATTTCATATAAACGAATTAGAAACATTATTTTGAAAATAAAAAAATCACTCGGCCTATTAGGCAAATTGATCCTTGCCAACTATTCCGAGAAGTGCGTTCTGGCTACTAGGTACGACATATGTATGGAGAGAGAGAGAGAGAGAGAGAGAGAGAGAGAGAGAGAGAGAGAGAGAGAGAGAGAGAGAGAGAGAGAGAGAGAGAGAGAGAGAGAGAGAGAGAGAGAGAGAGAGAGAGAGAGAGAGAGAGAGAGAGAGAGAGAGAGAGAGAGAGAGAGAGAGAGAGAGAGAGAGAGAGAGAGAGAGAGAGAGAGAGAGAGAGAGAGAGAGAGAGAGAGAGAGAGAGAGAGAGAGAGAGAGAGAGAGAGAGAGAGAGAGAGAGAGAGAGAGAGAGAGAGAGAGAGAGAGAGAGAGAGAGAGAGAGAGAGAGAGAGAGAGAGAGAGAGAGAGAGAGAGAGAGAGAGAGAGAGAGAGAGAGAGAGAGAGAGAGAGAGAGAGAGAGAGAGAGAGAGAGAGAGAGAGAGAGAGAGAGAGAGAGAGAGAGAGAGAGAGAGAGAGAGAGAGAGAGAGAGAGAGAGAGAGAGAGAGAGAGAGAGAGAGAGAGAGAGAGAGAGAGAGAGAGAGAGAGAGAGAGAGAGAGAGAGAGAGAGAGAGAGAGAGAGAGAGAGAGAGAGAGAGAGAGAGAGAGAGAGAGAGAGAGAGAGAGAGAGAGAGAGAGAG